>NC_088854.1:32579741-32879741 GCF_963853765.1 Magallana gigas
CACTAATTTTAAATTAATTGAGTGTAACCATTGTAACAATGAAACCTTATGCTCAGCCATTACCTGGCCATTGGCTCCAGAGAACCAAGCCGTAGCACTCAAACCAGGCTCATCTGATGCTGTGTCAGGAAATAAATCATCATGGAACTCCAAGTAGTTCTTCAATACAAAATCATCAACAGTACAAACAGGATTTCAAACATACACAACATGAATGAGTTATACTAGAGATCGGTTTATATCTTGTCTTCTTGTAAAGTGTTCTACGTGTACATGTACTGTAAAACAACTATTATTCGCGACGACTTTATTTAGCGATTTATCTGAGATGAACTGGTTCACGGCAACTAATTTTTGCGACTAAACCTTTTCCACACCTGTTTCTTTTATTACAACTATATGGTAAATACTTGTCCGCGGCGAGAAATATTCCCGACAATGAGGCCCTTGCGAACCTTGCGAAAATTTCTCGCACGCGAATAAAAGTTGGTTTACAGTATTTTGCCTATAGGGTCTTAATCACATGACATTTTTGCTTCATGTATTACAGGTACATTCACTGACACCAAACTTAATGTCATTGCAAAATGTGGTAAATTCATAATTCATTTGAATCATCTGCAGATAAATACCTGTATATTTCTAACACACATGTATATGTACATGTAGCATTACAGTTAATCAATACTGTAAATTCCTAACTAATCATGAGGAATTAATATCTGCATAAAATCGCGAGTAGCCCGTCTCGCGAATTCTAAAATCCCGCTTTAAATTTTTGGACACATGTAAACTACATGAAATTTAATAAAATTTCGCTTTTCGCGATTTTATGTTGCGATTTGATGGAAAATGGTTAAATCGTGGAATGAAGTACTCGCGTATAATAAGGAAACTACAGTAGATAATAGTTAAAATGATCATTGCTCCTACTTTAAACAGAAGCACACCTTTGGCATTGTCAACCTTAAGATCAGAAGATTTACCTTTAAAGTTTACCTTTAGGATAAACTTGTAAGTTTACCTTTCTGGGAACAATATAAGGTATTGGGATAATGGCCTGCTTGGTCAGTAACAGGAGCCGGTCCACCTCCCCCTCCATTACGTTCAGGGCTCTCTTTGGCACCATGCCAACACCCTTCACCTGCTCCGTCCTGCTAATATTGTCTGTAATACGTATTTACATATCTATTTAAGATCTATACTTTTCAGTTCTTTCTCTTCAAATATTAAAATTCTATGATTATTTCTGCATATCCTTGTTTGTTTGCAAAGACATTTACAGGTAAGAACCAAAAAAAACAAAAACTAACAAATACAAGCAATGAAACAATAAAAATCAAACGTAATTTTGGTGCAAAAGTTACAAAGTACCAGTAGACTTACTCTCTGTCAAAGTGGAATCCTTTTCTGATATCTCATAATATCTAATATTGCTATCACCCTGCATTTAAAAATTAGAGAATAGAAATCATTGGTATACAGAATGTCGATAAAAAAAGGAAACGGCAAAAAATTACCAAATCTACATGTAATGTACTGATATATGATTTTAAAACAAAAGCAATTTTTTTGTTTTTTATTTTTTCTTTGCACTAACTATCTTGTGTCCTATTATTTTACACTTCATCTTAATTTTGATTTCATTGGCCAATTAGATTTTACTGTCTACATACATGTGTAGTATTATATTCTGAAGAATAAAATGACAATTTACCTTTCCAGTCAAGAAAAGCATACCAGTATCAGCATCATACAATGGAATGAGTGTTCTGAAAATATAAATTTCATAATCAACATAGCATTTGAGAGAGAGAGAGAGAGAGAGAGAGAGAGAGAGAGAGAGAGAGAGAGAGAGAGAGAGAGAGAGAGAGAGCGTAAAAATTAAAGTTAAATAATTAATGGAAGAAACAAATGAAATCATTGTATACTATGAAGAAGAATACAAACCCAGTATTTGAATCAATTCCCAGTGTGGATACAGATGAGGTGAAATTCCTACAATCCCATACTTTAACTTCTCTTTCTCTGGACTACAAAGAAGGTTGTACTGGTACATGAATATTGGTACTGATGGATAATATAACATAACATACCTAACGTCTTTTTTCCCGGGATATTGACCAAATAGTAAATAACACAAATTGAACAACTAATACACAAGTAACAAGCTGATGTTATGCAGATATGTCCAAAATTAAACGAAAAAAAAAAAGACTCAGAAAATTAACTTGTCTTGATGGAATCATCATTATTTCATTCCTGTACAATAAATCTTTAACATATATCTTTTACATAAATCTTTCCAAATGAATGAGAAATAAATGGTTTGTAGACTGCCATTACTGCTTTTCTATTAAATAATTTTTAACAAAGTCTTACCCTGCTAAAGCCTGTCGTACAGAGCAGGTCTTTGTCGCCTAGCCACAAAGCACGGGAATCTCGTATGTTATCATGTCCCTGGGTTTCCTGTTAAAAACATAATAACAATAGATTAAAATCTTGGTTTCGTTTCAAAATACTTTTTTGAACATGTATATTTAAAGCTGTTGAATTCGTTTTTTTTTTTTTAAATCTTGACATTTTTGTCTGCAAAAACATGGACAGAATATTCAAAAAGATGGATCCCTGAGGAATAAAATCGGAGACCCTAGCTTCTTATAATCTAGTGTGCTGACATTACATAACATCTGGTCCAGAATGAGTGGAAAGTAAAGCCCAAAGACAGAGGTACAGGTATTGTGATGCCCTTTTCTGGTATTTCATCCTAAAAGTTATATAATACTAGAACCCATTTGTATAATATACCTGTACAACGGAACTGGCCCTTGGGTCAATAATTCTCAGGCGTTTATCCTTACATGATGTCACAAACACTTGACCATTGTCTCTCCAGCTAATACTCTGGATCTGATCTTTGTGATTGTTTATTGCTGCAAAGGTGGTGAGAATAAATAAATTGACATTCAAATTTTTTTCTGGTCAATCCAAAATCAGATCATTCTAAACTTTATAAAATACCATAATGATTATTTCCATATGTTTTAATGTTTCTTAAAAGCATTGAACACAAAACTGTTAAATCAATCTTTAAGTTAATGCTCTCTCTCTCTCTCTCTCTCTCTCTCTCTCTCTCTCTCTCTCTCTCTCTCTCTCTCTCTCTCTCTCTCTACACAATTTGACACTTACAAATTTTTTGCTCCTGAGAAGTAACATCATACAAGACAACACAATCATTGCAGGTGAAAGTTAACACTCCCTCTGCCATCGGATTCCATGTCACATTTTCTATCTTATGATTCTGCTTGGGAACAGCTACCACTGGATTCAAGTTAGACAACTCACTGAGGTTGTCCTCTTCTGGTAATAACCAAACCTTTACCTACAGAAGCAAAATATATGAACAATGATATATATAAACTTTTACCTGCTTAGCAAAGATATAAATAATACCTGGGAATATGTTTTGATAGAAATCTTTATCCCTGGAGTAAAATGTGTTATCTGTTTTACAAATAAAGTGCTAAGAAAAAACCAAGACAGTCACCATTCACTAAGGTAAATAACTCCTTTTCAGTGGAATGAGTGGTTTGGTTTTTTTTAACTTACCGAGTTATCAGCTGATCCAGTGGCCAAAAGGTAGTCATCAAAGGGAGAGAACTCAAAATCAGATACAAAATCTGAAAGTGGTAATATTCATTACAATAAACTTAATTAATTCATTCAGAAATGAGAGAAGAACAAATCTTTTTTCATCAGAAAAAATCTTATTAAAAAACCCCTTGATAAATACCATTTATAACAGAAGTATATAAAGGAGTTCATAATAATGCACTTATAATTCAAGTACCAGTACCAGATATCATTAATTTCCCTATGCATGTAGATATGTTTGTGCAATACAAGTATCCATTGAACATGTACTAGCATTGTAATTAATTTGATAAACATCTTTCTAGCTTATTTAATAAGATTTATGAGGATAATATATACAAAAGCAGGGTTCTTAAAATACAGTGTATTTAAAAACAATAAATAAAAAAATTTGCCTACATCTACAACTTGCATGGTTTACATATATATTAAACCACAAAAATGCTATGTTACTTTAAAACTTCCCAAAAATGATAGTTTATATATGAAAACTGTTAATTCATTTACATGCAGTTTTCTCTCATACATGTAAAACCAACAATAAAAATGTTTTTAATATAAAAGACCATGCCTCTAAAACAACCATGCTATGCAAAACTACCAGTATCCAATGTAAAATATATTGTGCTGATTTTCCTTTATATTATAATAATATTTAAAAGTTTCTTTTTAAAAGTTGTTTTGTGACCCCTATGCAGTCATGCAGTAAGTCAACTGACCACCATGAGCTGGCAACAATGGCAAACCATTCACAAGCCTCCCAGTGCTACTTACAGGCAACACGCCAAGGTTACCTCCCCCTAGAGAAGAAAAAAATATATGATTGTTAAATAAATATCAGATTCTAAAGGGTGTATATGTGTTAATGTTTTTGATACATACAAAATTCTATGAAATATTCATTCAGAATAATGAAGGTAGTTATAATTTGTTGACACCTCTCTCTCTCTCTCTCTCTCTCTCTCTCTCTCTCTCTCTCTCTCTCTCTCTCACCTGATGAGTCCACATTAAATGTCATATAGATACATCCAGCCTTGATATGGTTTCCACTGCATTGCATTAAATTCCCTGCTGAAATTCCTTCCTGGATCCATTCCTGAAATATTTTCAGAATATAACTCTCAATATCTCAATATTTTTCGTAAAGAAAGAACATTACTTAATGAGGGATGAAGGAAATGATTGATGTTTTGTGTTAAATTTTTGAAAATGAAACAATGCAAATCTATTTTTACCTCTCTTTTAATAACCTTTGGAGCAGCATTTTTATACTTTGAAGTCTTAAATCGCCATGCCATTATGGAGATAATAGATTGTCTGTAAATAAAATGAAAATTGATCCAAGTTCATTGCATGTTGACTCTATCATATAATGTTGAATTTCCGTATAATGGTTAGCGTGTATAAAACCTAAAATACATAACATTGTTTCGAAAAAAATCTTATTATTCATATTAGATAATTAATCACACAATCAATTGTGTTCTTGCAAGTTTATGATACAAATACAAAGCTCGGAGGAAATTCGAGTCAGTGGGCGGGTACTGTTGTACTATAGCTATTTTCAGTTTTATCAACATAGCAAAAGTAACACTATAACATTATTACCTTTGCAAAATGGAATCTGTAGCTACTGTATCATACCATTTTGATTATATACTTGTGTTAAATACCGGTATATTTATAAGTATAACTGTCCAAGTAACCTAAGAAGTAAGTATCATCCCTAGCACTGAGTGTGTAGTTTCCTCAATCAGTTTCCGGGTACGGTTTTATTTTTATTATGTATTTTTGAGAACCAACAGGGCAATCGGTATTTGAAACCCATGTGATCTCATGTCAACAATTTGAAGAATAAACGCAAATTTCAACAGATAATTCATTTTAAGTATAATATTGAAGTTTGAAAAACAAATTATTTGAGTTTATTTTATTTCGTAACCGATAATACGTAAGGAATTGAATTTGTCGGAAGTGAGACTCTTCCTCCGTTCGGATTGACATTGAAACAGCATGGCGACCCTCAGACAGGCATGCCGACGTTGGCCACTGAGAAAACTCGGTGTGTCAGAGAAAAGTGGTTTGTTTTCCAATTGTTCGACCGAAAATGCGTGTGCTGTTTCTGCTTGCGCCTTTACATCACTCTCCAAACTGCATCAGACCGGTGACCAACACAGAGGTGAGGCTGAAAGAGACTTTGATAGCCAACACTCTATTGCGTCAGAGTCATTGGGTGATTTGCAGTGACATTCTACTGTGATTAATATTTAGACAAATTATCACTTTGTTTCGAAAATTTATTATATTTTTAACGCTCGAAATGCCTTTGAATATCTATTAAAGAAATTATCTTAAAGAATGCATACATGTGGGAAAGATCTAGAAAAATTATATAATGTTTATAATGCCAAGGACACTGAATGAATGACTTGTGTATTTGAAATGAAAATAAGTGCAATATAGAAATCAGGCATGTTGTTGTTTAAGAGGCTGAAATGACATGGAATGCTTTCATATCTTTGATTGATTATTTCAGTAGTTGTGAAGAGGAGTGAATTTCTCCAAAGAAAATCCTTCCACACCTCTTCACTTGACTTTAAAGAGGACTACTACAAAATCCTAGGAGTCTCCAAATCTGCAGATCAAAAGGAAATCAAGAAGGCATATTATAAGGTATAGATGTGGTGCTGGATGTTTCGCATTGCATTTATGATGTAAAACCTCGTATCAAGACATGTTTAGTATGTGAGGTTTTTATTCACTCATACACTATACTCTGTCCCGAGTTTTTGCTTCCACCAATTATAAATACCTTTGTGCTCAAACTACAATCATCCATTAGTATGAAAAATGTCTAGATTATCTGTTTTGATACGCCCCTCTACAGCTTCAGGTTTCAATACACATCCCAAAATAGAAAGTCTTTTGGGATTTTGCTTTGCATCATGCAGCCATGAATAAGCCAGGATGATAACGTTAAAAAATTGCGTGAGGTGTCCCGAGTACTTCCAAATGGATAAAAGATGTAAACATTTCTCATTATAAATCTCCGTAGGAAATCTGTTTTCGTTCCTGTGAAATTTTATGAGTAAAAAAGGGATATTTTGTCATAGAAGATATCTAGGATATTTTCCATTTCATTGATTTCAACTGTATATCTCTCACAGGTATGTGTATTTTGATTAAAAATTGTCGAAAAGTGATGGAAGCAATAACTTGGGACAGACTATAGAAGCGTTTGTTGTATACATGTGTGTACTACAAATTTGTGTAGACAGAGTAATCTATTTCATAAAGAGAAAATTGTTGCACATCAAATAAAAGATTCGAAATTAAATCACTGTCAGTATTGGCATTAAGAAAAACAGTTACCTAATAAATAATTATATAAAAGAAAAAAGATATTTAAAAAGCTATTCATGATGATTTTTAAATATTTTAAAGTTGGCAAAGAAATACCATCCTGATGTGAATAAAGAAAACAAAGAGGCTGCAAAAAAGTTCCAGGAGGTTGCAGAGGCATATGAGGTAAATAGATATCTTCTGTAGATGTTTTCATTGTCTATCCTATCTTTTTTGCCAAGGGTCTGTTGGTAAATTGAACTGTAAGATTTTGTAAGACTTCAACAGAAAAATCTTTTCCTATTAATTGAAATACATTTATGCAGGAGGAAACTGTTTTTAGGGAAGCATTTGATTATATATTGATTAAATCATAGAAATTATTAAGTACCCTGTGCACCTATGAAAAGCTTGGAAGATACATATGTGGTCAGTGTTTTACCACATCAAAGCTATGTTCTCACCATTGTAAACTAGATGGCATTTATGAATCTGCCAAGTGGGAGAAGAGAATAAACAAATCAGAACCACGGTTTAGGGATAATTGGTCTAGATATATTTTAGGAATGTAAGCTTTCTAGATTATTTCAAGTTCTAACTATCATTTGGTGTTTGTTGTTCAATCAACTCAAGAAATTGATTTGTTTGAAAAAATAATTTCTTCCTTAATGCACTCATATTATGCTTTCAAGCTAAAACTTGAGTACCGAATTATCTTCAACAAAAATCTTATCCAATCACAGAGACTTTGAAATTATGTCTGTTAAATACTATGTAGGTGCTGAGTGATAATTCCAAACGTAGGCAGTACGATACTTATGGACAGACTGGTGGGGCCCAGGGAGGGGGCCAAGGATTTCAGGGATTTAGCGGAGCCTATGGGGGTCAAGCTGGTAAGGGTTTACCTGATGGACAGTCTTTGAATGAGTGCTTGATTATTTGATATAGCATATACAGGTTTTAAATGACTGAATTTGTTTTGTAATAAAAATTATTGTCGATTATGATATTGAACTGAAGGTATTTACTTTGGATGTGTGTTTTGTTCCTATTACAGTTTGGTATTTTGTATTTCATTTTAGGTTTCCGAGGCCAACATGTTGATCCAGAAGAATTATTCAGAAACATTTTTGGAGATAATTTTAATTTCAAAAACTTTTCTGAAAGTGATGAGTTTGAAAGCACTCAATATGGATTTGCACAGGCACAGGAGGTATGCAAATCATGGGAAACTTTTCAACAGTACAACACAAATACAGCAAACATGTTCATAACAAACTCGTGCTTACAATAAAGTCAGTTTCACTCTCCTAGTCTTTAAAACTTACTATATTTTTATGTTATTGCATCTATAAGGAATCAAAATTGTTTTTGGAACCGCACTGAGAGTGTGTTTTGCTGTACAACATATTTTTTAATGTATAGCCACTGTTAAGGTGTTTTTGAAAGCAGAAACAAATAACTCCGGGTCTATGGTTGCATCAGTTAACAAAATTCTCTGCTTGCATGTTTTTGCAACAACAACATTGTTAAAACTTTGCTAGATTATTTATTCTTCATGGTTTCAGTTTTACCTGGATCTGACTTTTGAGGAAGCAGCTCGAGGGGTAAACAAATCGGTGAAGATGAACGTAATTGACGAATGTCCTAAATGTTACGGCAGGAAAGCAGAACCAGGGTCCTCAGCCGAAACATGTCCCCAGTGCAATGGCACAGGGATGGTGAGTAAACAAAATTGTTATTGTTGTTTCATTGTTGTTTCATCAATATTCGTCAATTTTCAAGGATTTTCTTGTTGAGTTGATCCAAGAAATCAAAAAATGCAATTTCTTATTACATGTATTGATAGGATCATCGGCCACAAATTCACAGTCTATGAAATTGTACTTGTAATTTTAACTTAATCCACAAAAAATGATCCCAACGCATATTTTTGAAACCATAGTACATCATTGATGGTATCTCAGATGCAACTAGTTATTGATGATAATTATGCCATTTGTTAAGAGATTGAAAATTTGTTCAATTTAAAACCCTTGAAAATATATTTTGTCAAAGTCCTACTTAGTTAAACCTGTATATTTTGTCCTCAAGTGTTCAATGATATCTACTGAAGTTAAACTGAAATTTAGAATTTTTTCTTTTGAATTTAGGAAACCATCAACACAGGACCTTTTGTGATGAGGTCAACTTGTAGAAAATGTCACGGCCAGAGAAAAATCATTTCCAGGAAATGTACGGAGTGTAAGGGGAAAGGGAACATTATCCTCCCCAAAAATGTCAACATCCCAGTACCAGCAGGTCAGTGAACATAAGCATTGTAAAACTAAAGGGGGGAAAGTCGGGGGATGGACTAGTTTAATAAGTACATGTAATTTATGTTTGATATAATAATTTCATGTGAGATGAGGATGTACAGTAATCTTCTTAAAAAGTACAATGTACATGTGCAACGTTTATTTTGCTATTTGAAAATTGATTTCAATTGTGTTTCGCATTTCACATAAAAATTATCTCATTGTCTTCATTGTTAAATTAAACATGTTTGTGTTCTTTCATTGCAGGTGTTGAGCATGGTCAAACGATTCGATTAAAAGTGGGAAAACAAGAATTATTTGTCACATTACAAGTACGTAGTTTTGAAAAAAGGCAGACATCTTTTCACATGCAATGGTAAACTTGTTGCGTTTTTAAGTTTCTATGTTTGCTTCTTTCTTCAGCTTATCTTATTGATTTGTAGGTTGCCAAAAGTAATGTATTCCGGCGAGAAGGTGCCGACGTTCACTCAGAGGTCTCCATTAGTCTTTCACAAGCTGTTCTAGGAGGAACCGTTAGGGTTCCAGGAGTGTATGAAGAGTTACACCTTAAGGTAGTCCACAATCTACTATGGTTCTCTGTCATTTGGTGTAGTATTTCATGAGACCTTTCCTACTTGCAGGGAATATTATGACCATTTTTTAAAAATATAAAATGCCATAAAATTTTATGTACAACGTATGTTTGCTATTCGTATTTTTGACAAAATTATTAAAATTTTGAATTCATAGTGTGTGTTAAAGCTATGATTCTTCAAATTTCAGATCCCAGCTGGCACCCAATCGCATGACAGAATACGAGTTGCTGGTAAAGGAATCACCAGGGTCAACAGTTTCGGCCATGGCGACCATTATGTTCATTTCAAAATAAAAATTCCTAGGTAGGTGGATTATTCGACAAGCACACGCACATACATTTATAATGTAGGGGTGAAACGGTAGATGGATGGATCACGGTTGGATGAAATTTTTGATATACATGCCCCCGGTTCGCTTAATTTGAATTAAAGAATAATAGTTTTGGTTTTTTCCTCCACAATATTCAGTAAATTTATAATATTTTTAACATGTTTGAATTACTGTATTTTGTATTGCTATATGTTTTGGCTATTTGTAAAGTTTTTTTAATAAAAGATTGCATGGTAAAATCTGATAAAATTGTTTTATAACAACATAATATTGCTGAAAATCAAGTTACATCAACCTCCAATTTGAATGTATAAAAATGTCACATGCGTTTTGATTGAATGAGTTGAGAAACGGTAACCATTTATTAAGCTTGTTCCATTGGGAATCATGTACATTTTTCCTAAATGGAACTGAATCAAAAATACCGTAATCAGGAATGAATGAAAGGCCTTGAATTGCAATGCTGTGGCATTGTGAGGCATTGTTTTAGCCCTAATAGATTGTACACAACAGTATATAAATGCAATGTCAGATTTCATTTTAATAAAAGTTGTAATGTTTTTTATTTAGGACTTTGACAGCAGATCAAAAGGCATTAATTATGGCCTATGCTGAGCTGGATAAAGAGGTCAATGGGTCAGTGGAAGGCATAGTGAAAACTAACAAAGGTAGGAAATTTATTGTAGACTTGCATGTTCGTGTATGTAATGCTTAAGTCTGTGAGTTAAAATACTTGTACTTTGTAGTAAAGAAGAAATTTTCAGTTTTTGATCTACATGTACTAGATTGCCCCCAAAACCCTGTGTTTGGCAAAAATAAATGACTAGACTTCAAAACTTAGTTTATTTGTAATAAATCATCATTTTTATAGAGAATTGCTATGTTGGAAATTTTTATTTGTATCCAATAATGTAATGGAGTTATTCTAGTGGTATCTAAACTATGGTAGTTACTGGCACAACATGTAATGATATGAATGACCTTACAAAAACTACTTATGATATCAAAATCATAAAAAGCAGAATTTTTAATTCTGGAATTTATATTGGCTGTCACTGTGTAACCTGACATTGTTAATGCAAGTGTGTACTACCTGAGTATGGAGTAAATCACTGTATAAGATGTTCAATTAAATCAATAAAATAACTGAGTTCACAGAAGTTTAACTTACATATATATAGTACATGTATTGAGTAAAATTGCCCTAGAAAATAAATTGTTAATACAAGTACCTGTATTTTTAATGAGCAAAGATATCAGTTGCAATAAATGAAAAAAAAGGAAAGTTGGAAGATAGTTGTACAGACTAACTATAGCCCAATCATCTTCTCAGAAGTCTAGATTGAAATTGATGGTTTGATGCTTCAATTTTTTTTAACTCTAAAAAATTCTGCTGGTTTTGTTCACAATGTGGGAAGAAGTTGCATTGCCTAGTGGGATTTTCATCATCTATGACCAATGTTGTATGTACTGCTTCAATGCTTGACTTTTTACCTCTGAAATAACAAATTCAATTTCAGAGGGAAGGTCTCAAAATATAGAAAGACCAACTAGTGATACTGTTGATAATGAAGGTGAAGACGATGATGGAATTCTGAGTAAAATAAAGAGAAAAATATTTGGATGATGAAGGTGCCAACTAGGATTTTAAATTATTGCATTATTGTAAAGGTCAGTCACCGGGAAAGTTTGTGTTCTATGTGTTTATAGATTTTTCTGAAAAATTGTTTCTCCACTGAAATTCAATCAATTTTGTTTCTGTTTCTGCACATACCGGTATGTCACCTTGTCCTTCACTAAAATCATAGTCTTAACCCCCCCCCCTCAATATTTTTTATGTTAACAAAGGAATAAATACGTTCTTTTTGTTACATACCACTATTTGTCAAATTCTTCAGTAGGGTTATTGTTAAAACTTTTTTTTTCCCACAGGAGCACAGGCAATTGATAACCCTTTGGTGAGGAGGATCCTGGAAGCCCTACATAAAGAAAAAGGCTCAGAGGAGGAGGACCAAGATAAGAAGGGCCCCTCGATCTTGGAAGCCCTACATAAAGAAAAAGGCTCAGAGGAGGAGGACCAAGATAAGAAGGGCCCCTCACAGACATTTTCTAGCAAGCATTCTTCCAAAGGCAAAAAGAGCTCTTCTGTGTCATAGACCCTTCCATTCATTTTACATACTCTTTCATTTCGAAATGAGATTACAGCATTTGCATGTTGTTAATTCAGGCTGAAGCCAAGAATCTTAGCAACCAGTCAGTTTGGGTGATGAAGCAGAAATCTTTATGAATATTGACATCACTTATCATTTTGCTTATTTACTGTCAAAATTCTTGTGCAAGTTTGAAGAAAGCATTGACATCTTGAATTATACAGAGTTAAGTAAAGAAATAAGCTATGGAATTCACGGAGGATAAAAAGATGCTGTAATGTTTACAAATATACAAAAACATCATGGAATGTACATGTGTATATTTCAAGTGATATTTTAGTAGAGCCGCAAGAGTGGGTTTTATAAAGTGTGAGAGATTTCTTTTTGTAACCATGAGTTATTTATTGAGAACAGTGAAATTTTATGACAGACTTGCATGTAATGATGTACAATGTAACTGTTCAGTTTTTGTGAACTAGTGCTTAAAATCTTTATCTGTAAATAAATATACATGTATTTATAAAATTTAATCTAAAGGATTGATTCAGTTTTTATATCAAAAATATGTTAATGTAAATATTGTAGAAGCTGATCACGCTAATACATACATGTACATGTAAAGTATTGGCAAAAGTACATTTACTAATTTTCCCCATCAAGTTAAAGGTAATACAAGTACTAGCAGACAAAATCTAAGCATGTATTTGTACACAGTACTAAGTAAGCAACAACTGTACTTGTTAACATTTGACCTTTCCCATGTACAGTATATTTTTTTGTGTTTGATTAGTCTGTGATAGTATTAAATTTCATAGATCAACTTACTTTCATTTCTCATCAAGAGCTTTTATTGTGCGGCATACTGGTCTTAGCATTTTGCATCTGATGATAATAAAAGCAGATGTTGCACAGTTTTTCCATTATATTACAACCAATAGTATACAATCTGATATACATGTAATAATAAATGTTGGTGGCAAACGTTGGAAAAATGATTGTAACATGTGACTTATGAGTGCTGAATTGTGACAATGATAGTCCTTGAAAGGAAATGATGTGCAATGGTATCTGTCTTTTAATGTACAACTGTACAAACAATGTCCTCTTGATATTTGTTGATTTTGTTATTGGCATTAAAAATTAAGAAAAATAAAGACTGGTGTCTCCTTCCAATATAGTTCATCCCTCGGTAGACCGAGTATTGTGGTGTGTTTGTGAATTCTTGATCATTTTTAGTCCTTTTTTCCCCTTCATCTCGCAGAATGTATACAGCTGTATTTGCTACAAATCAGTACAAGTACCTATACATGGTACAAAAATGTACTTGAACTTGCAGTCTATCTTTTCTGTAATTTAGGTAACAAAAGGAGGAAATATATGTACAATAATATGATCAATTAAATTTATTTCATTATGTATACACAGTGCAATTTAATAATCCATTCATGAACTTGATCTAGACAGAAAAAGTAGGATTCCATATTTTTGCACACAATATATAGCTGCCTATAAAGGAAAGTAAAAAGAACACATTCAGCTGACTTCATTATGAAGGAACCCTGTGCTGTAAAAAGCTTACCCGGAAAAAATTAAGTGAACCACTGACAATTCTATTTATAAATACTGTGGTTGTCTGTTAACTTCCCTCACTAAGGTCACAATCGACTGAAATCCCTAAACAACTGTTTTTCAGAGACCCAGTCACTTTGATCTGTTGTCCACACACAAGGTCAATATCACATGACTTCATCATCACAGCTGCTTGTCTCCATGGTAACACAGACTCTAATGTTGAGATTGTTATCCCATCGCATAGAACAAACTCGAACCAGTAAATGACTGCAGTCACATGGCCTGTATCCGTAGCAACCACATTTACACTACGTTTCATGTCCAGAAATGATGACGGGCCGTCATCAAGCTTTTCATTTAAGTCAATTGTAAACAGTTGAAATGGATCTGAGAGTCGTACATGATCCAGACTGGTTAAGTCGACATCCACATGTAAAGTAGACTGAAATAAAAAAGATCATCATTTAAACAATTTTTAAATCAATTTTCTTTGGAATTATATATGTACATGTATCCATTTTTAAAAATTGTACACTTTTTAAAAAAACATTACAGTGCTATAAGTTCAACATGTCGTTACTTTGTTGATCTATTATCACAAAAAAGTAATCATACTACCATTCATTTATGACTTTCATGAATTCAGTTGAAACATGAAAGATGAAGATATACCAAGTATAATTGTATATGTAGGCATAATAATACATGTATATGTAATTCATGTATAAATCATAAACTGGTACTGTACTTAATTCATGAATAGCACTTTACAGACATACAAACAAGTTGACCTATCACAAAGGAAAGAGATGGAGAAGCTACTGTTACCTGGTACATATTGATGAATTCAGCGATACGAAATCCTAACGTTACGTCATCTCCCAGCACTGCACTGTCAGACATCAGGCTCTCCGACTCAATGCACATGGCATTGACTCGTAAAATCCCTGGAACAATCTTTCCAGTTGTCTCTAAGCAAGTCAGTCTAGGGGAGAAAATTTCGTTTTTTAAATTCACTACCAGAAACAACTTTTGTAACAGTATTTAAAGCAACATTCAGCTTATTATCACAAAAATATTAAATCTTGTTGAAACCAGAAAAAAATCAAAATATAATTTTTGGTGTTAAGTTTGCTAATATAAATTAAATAAAATCATAAATGAAACCATTTTAAACAGCTTATTAAATCTAGAACATCTCTTTACTTCACATTGTTCATGCATGCATACATTCTGTATAACTCTCATCTTTTTTAAAGTTTCACATGTACATGCAGGATATCAAAATTCAACATGCATTTGAATTTTGGGCATCTGTATTTATCATCCATTTAATCAAAAAGTTAGAAAGAAAAGTTACTTTGCAGAGTAAAATGAAAAGGTGGAAATTTTAATTACTTCAGAATCTCCAAATCTTCAAAAATCTGTTGTCTCAATGCTCCACACAGTTCCACTGGATTACAGAGAATGACGTCGTGTTTCCTGGCTAAACCCTGCCAGGTGTCGGTATCCGTATCCAACAAGTCAAAGCTCAACTGAGATAGATCATTTGAACGCTGTAAAGTTTGATACAAATCATGAAATTCTGACTTCATGATAACTGTTCCGTTTGGGTAACCATGACAACCCATTTGAAGGCTGATGGGAGAGAATGAGGTGGAAAAATCCAGCAGAGACAAGTCTTTCTTTGGATGGTGAGCTTTAATTTGTTCTAAGACTCTACACTGCAGTCTATTCCAATGGAGATTATTCAAAAGAAAGACTTCGTCTCTATCCAAGTAAAACACCTTCTCTGCTTCCTCATTGCTGCAGTGTCCGTGATTCTCCTGGGGGATTCGCGGTTTCCCGGTTTCAATTTTCATCCATGACTGCAGATGCAGACTATTCTGATTGAGACTGAAGACGGCTTGAATTTTGTCTCCCTGCTTCTGAATAATGCTTCCTTTTTCATCTTGGAATAATAAAAACGAATAAGTAATAGATGACATTTATAATCAAAGTACTGAAGTACTGACGGGAGTTGATTTTATCGATTATCATTTATTCAAAATCAACGATATGTGATTTTGCATGGCAAGTAGTATCAGTAATCGAAATATTTCTGAGAATTTGTATGGATCCAGGCAAGATTGAAATCTTGTCTTGTTCAACCAAACGCTCGGCTGTCTCCGTTTATCTCCGACAAGCAAGAGAGACTCTGTTTTGTCGGATATTAACGGAGACAGCCAAGCGTCTGGTTGAACGAGACTACATTGAATTCTAGCGTAGGAATACATACGACTTTAAAAAATATCTAAATTGTTTGTACAATTTAAAATCTTATTATTTTCATGGTATTAATGAATAAGTTTTCTTGAACAACAATGCTTCAGAATACGGTACATAGCATCGAATTTATCGATTATTTTCAAGAACTAAGTGTTGTCAGCGGTATTGATTTGTGCTTAGGTCCAAACACTGTTTCACTTTCGCTTTGCCCGAGTAAGTGCATAGGAGAGTTGATTAAAATCAACTCCCAAAAATGATTGGCAAATAAGTTCCTACTGATGATAACTGAGTATATCATAAGAATAATCAATATCTAACAATTTTTGCATCTTTCCTTTCCTGTAAAATAAAAAGCTGTTCACAACACTTGTTCAAATGTCCCATATATTAAATGCCTTTGCATTTCATTTCTTTTAAATTCCATCTAAATCTTAATCCTGACTACAGTATGTTGACGATTTTGGAGTACTCAGTTGGAACTTAATTCCAAGTTTACCATAACAATTATCTGAAACCGCAATTAATAAACTCCCTCTTTCCCAAATCCTCCCTCCCCCTTTACAAAGAACCATGACCCCCCCCCTCCCCAAAAAAAAAAAAAATTACATGCACATATTGTTACCTGCATTACAGCTGGGTGAGTTGTTGGGTATCACAGGAAATATTGCTTGTTCCCAGCAGTTTGGGGTGGACGGGTTGGTCGTAAGGGTGATGTCCTGAATCAAATGGAGATCAAACCACACAGCCAGAGCATCAAGTCTGCCTGACAATTTGATTGGAATCTCCATATCAAAATTAACTCCTTTATCAAGTCTTTTCAGCATCTGCAAAAAGTGAAACGAATGTGTACTTTTATATATATGCTTGTCGAACTTCTACTTTATTCATGGACTCATTTCTATTAAAAAATTTATAACAACGGGTACTCATACGATTATTTAAAAGTCTGATGACATTCTGAGCTTGAATAGCATAGCAAGGAAAAATCCATAAATGAAAGATCAGGAAAAGTTACAGGTAATTCATAAAATCTAAATTTCTGTATTTTGATGTGTACTAGCTGCTACTTTTGTTGTTTTCTTTTGTTGAGGAGAGGACATCAGATTAAAAAAAAGAATTGGTGAGCGCTTCATTACTGCAGTGAATGCTGTATATTGTACGTGTACTTGTACCTGAACATCATTAAAATTGACAGTTGTGAGGGGGATGGGCTCAGACAGGAATTTCAGATGACCTGACAAGTTGTGCAGATTTTCTGTGGAATAAGGCTCCTCAAGGAACTGGGAAGTGTTACACACAATATTGATATGGTTGAAATTAAGATTCTGAATTCCTGGATATACAAATCTGTCAAAATGTAAAGATAATTGGTAATGAAGTACATGTATGCATAAGACCAAATTTGGATTTTTGGCTTCTTCAAACTTTGAAAGGAAATCTCACCAATTGTGTTCATGCATATGATCATTCAATAATTAAATGCATATTTTCAAAATACCGGTAGGTACTGATCTTCAAACAAATTTGAAAGAGTTTTGCTCTCTCATTGTTAGTTTTATGAAACTGAGAAAAGTCCAAAAGGAGTTGACAAATGGTCAATTTAAGTGTATGTCTGACAACTGCCTGTTGGTAAAATGCAGAATATTTTTTATTTGTGGAAAAAAAATCTTGGCTGACCTGTTTTGAAGTCTCAATTTCTCGCTCTCAATGGCACAGACATACACAGTGGCTCTCTCTGGGATCACTTTACCAGTTTCCTATATCAACACATTGAATGTTTAGGAACCTTCTTCTTATGAATGTATAATGTAAAGTAGTAAGCAGGATGTCCCAACCCCTGTTTCTCTATGCAATTTAACCTCAGTCTAAAAAAAAATATTCTCAGTCCCTCTATGTTATAGATTTACAAAGTTTAACTCCACAAAAATAATACATGTAATTCAATTAAAGATAACTGGTTCTATTATTCATCCTTGAAATTACTTGTTTAACTGTTCAATTAAATAGTGTTGTCACTCAACGCATCGCTATATCAGCCAAAGTGTATACCGGTACTCTCAAGCCAGATTTGCAATAAACCAAGCAAAACTGATAAACGTTCACATACTACACATATACATGTAGTGCAGATGCTGCTTAAGACCATTTTACTCTAAGTTCAAAGAATTCAATGAAATTCTACAAATTAATGTTTTACGGTACTCCAATGAGGATCTTACTGGATGCAGTATGTTTTCCCAGGCATGGATTAAAGAGGGAATCACATGTTCACCGAACAAGGCAGCATCAAATGTTTCCGTCACTAGCAAGTCTACTCTGGAAATATATCAACAAGAAAAAATTTATATAAATGTATTTCTTTTCGAGTCACAGTTACCAGCGGATATTTTCATCCATTTATAAATTTTCTTATATGTATATCACTAACACTCAGTGGGAAAAGTTGGTGCTCATGCAGTTTTCATTAATTAATTTTACCGGTATGTATCCCGTGATGCTTGTAAATTAATGTCACAATTGCAAATTCTAAATTTGAAGATTTTCCCTATATGTATTCCCATGTTGAATTTCGCAACCCTACTGTGGCCTTTTTATTGGTCAAGGAGTCACAGTTTCAAAGAACGATATTACTCTCTGACAGTATGCTTGATATCATAAATTCTTAAGAAAAAGATTTTTTTAAAGGTTCCCCCAATATAATTTCCAATGCTGAATTTATAACCCCTATTGGGATCCCCCATTTAAATACTTATATAGTCAGAAGATCAAAATTTCTGTAAAAAGTCGAGCGATCCTTGCCACAAAAGAAAAACACCATTTTTCTAACACACACCAATTATTCAGGATGGCAAAATATATCAATATGAAAACACAGACTTAGATGCTGACCATTTCAAACAATACAACCTCAAACCTGGGGCTATCACTGTTTAAAAAACTCATCATAAAGAAATAAAATGCTACTAGTTCTCATATCTGCAGGATTTGTCGTTTTCAAGCTCAATATCAACAACAAACAGCTTATTAAAATTGTACTGAATTAATAAATATTAAAAACATAATCTTGCGCAGATCAGGACAGCTAAACTCGACACGCAGTCTATTAATTTCTATCTGGTAAAATCACACCCCTCCCCATTTGTACTAGGTATGCTAACTAAGTCCTCATAATTTCCAGTAAACTGTAAATAATCTAGTCAGCCTTATCTGAACATCCGGACAACTTGTTATAAAAATGAATAACCTTAAGTACTCAGTATTTGAACTAGTGAATTAAGAAAATCCGAACAGCAATAATACGGATTCCGAACAATCCGGACAACTCGTAATTCTAAACTTGAAACAGTTCAAATAGATATAATACTGTGGAATCATTAGAATTCGCGGTGGCTCAATTTTCGTGGTTTTTGTGGGTAGCCCTCACCCACGAATTTACGTCCTCCACGAAAACAGGTTTTGAAAGAGTTAATAAAACTGAAAACCAACACATCCACGAAATTACATCCCCACGAATACGCAAAAAACAAACAATCCACGAAAATTGGCCCCCACGAATTTAAATGATTCTACAGTAGTTCCTTTTATAGATAGCAACTAATAACAAGAACTATAACACTGGAAAGATGGGTCTACATGGTTGCTATACTATACAGATTCTGTCCGCATGATGAAGTCCTTATAAAAATATGCATCGTCTACGACCAGGTTCATCTTGCTTAACTACCTTCTATGGAGTTCTCTGAGGAGTGCTCAACCAAACGGGATGTGATCGAGTGATCAAGTGATACTGCTGCTGGAACTAACTTATATTTATAAACTTTTCCAACCAATGAGTACTTGTCCTTTTCTGTCCGGACACAAACAACCAATCAAAAATCTGTACGGATTTTGGACATTCCGGACAAGTGTCCTATATTTCCGAACAAGCATATTTAAATAATAAATAAACATTTTATTCCTACACAAATCCTTGTCCGGATTAATTTAATAACACAGACACATATTTCTGTGTCAAAATACGCATATAGCTTTAATACACATCCTTGCTATATTTTACACTAAAGGAATTTTGAAATTTAGTGCCTTCTGAAGTAGTGCGCGTAGCGATACACTTGAAAACGGAAGTTCGCTACAAAGACATAGTTCATCAATCGGGGTGACAGATAACAGCAATCACTGATTGCACTGAGGTAAAAATATGGAAAAATAGTGGTCACATCTAAATACAATAATACATGACAAAATAAAGCACTCAGAAATGTTGATAACACAAAAATAAGTGTCAGAATATGTTTGCATGTCGATGAGTGAAGCGGTCCGTCAACAGCATGTTCCGTACAGAGAAGTTTGTGAGCGGTAAAATGACGATTATCTACCGGAAAGAGCATTAAAATGGCATGCTACTAAACAGGGTGATGAATTTGGCAAATATAAATATGTTTAAAACAGATATCATGTATTTAATCGATCTAATTACGGGTCAAAGCAGATAAATTGATCTCATAAAAATGTAAACAAAGTACAGGGGTAGTATCAAAACACGAACGGTAATTCAGAACATGTAAACTTTAGTATTTTGGTAAATCACGCCTATAACAGGTTTTTGACAGGTAAAGAACAAATAACGGAACATGATACGAGACATTTTAACTAGAATTGCATGTCTGATGTAATACACAATGAAATATTAATAGAAATACTTAATTGATCATAGATGATCATATTACTGTTATTACATTACTTTCACACATTTTCTTTTTAAAATTATATATATCTTTGAATTCCTTTGAAAATAGCATTTATTTTAACAAATTCCAACCCCTTTTCTTAAGGATTCTCTGTAATGAGACTAATTGAAAATATGGAAGCCCAGTGGTTCTTAAAAAGAAATTAAAAATATGAAAAGTTAACATATGGATAGATACACAGGTGGATGGGTGACAATGAACAGTGGGTAATTAGAGAAGCTCGTCAGAGATTATAGCTCAAGGGAGCTGAAAATGCAAAAAGAGAGCAGTCCTTTTGTGATACAATGGACTAATCAAAGATGAAAAATCTAGCTCAAAACTATAAGAGAGTTATAGTTATGTGCATACAAAAACCTCTGCTTTACATACAAACAACTTTTAATTTTCAAGGTTGAAGCTATGAAAAAAAAATACCTTTCAGGAAAATCTGTTCCTGAAATCAACTCTGTTGAATTTTTTGCAATGATGGTGATATCATCTTGGCACTGATTTGCAACGACAACTCTCTCTATTAAATCGCACATGGTACTTGATCTCTCACAAGCATACACATCCCTAAACTTGGCTTCTTTAGCAAATATACTGCAACAGAAAACACTAAATTTGTACATCAAAACGCATACAGGTTTGACCAATAGTTGAAATAAAATTTAAGGTGCTTCACAAAAAACTTGACAAATGCATTGCGAAATAGCATTGTTTACACCCTCCTTTTTTTTTTACTGTTCAAAGTTCAAATGGTACCCCTTGTCAATCAAGATTGAAACAATACCGCCTTTTTGATCGAGATGATCATTCAGTAAAAATGTTTGGCCATTAAATGCAGAACCACAAGGCTTATAAAATAACAGACAATTCTTGACATTTAGTCATATTTAAAGCACCTGAGCATATGGATACTGCAAAATCTATCAAAAAATACCATCCTTAACAAATATACATTTAAGGAAGGAGTCTTTTCTGGTTTTCGACTTGTCAAACGTAAATTTGAGTAATTGTTCATTAAATCAAGATGAAAGGAAATTAAAATAGTATATTTTTCTTTCTTTTTTAGAATAATACAACTTGGCATAGAAAAAGTAATCAATGTTTAGAATCTAACAAGGACTATATTTTTGGCGTAATATTGGCATAGGAAAATATCACGTTTCGCAATTCAAAATTGCTGCAGATTAATGAGTCTGTTTTAGCATTTTAAAAACAATAACATTAATGTTGGAATTTTTTTACTAATGTGAACCAATGATATGATACTTGGGTTTCAGAATATGTTTTAAAAATATCATTTGCCTATCAAATTACATTTTATAAGCTTTTTAAAGCGCCCTTTCTATACATTAATTTTTGTGAAAAAATCACTAAAATCAGTTTTTCTCTCTTATTAAATGGTGAAAATATTAGCTTTTCTGTCAATTTATATCTTTATATAAAGTCTTCAAAATACATAAAAATCAGAAATATTTTATTATTGGAAGCATAAAAAAATAATCAAAATTCCTTCTAAATTTAAAACAAGAGGCCCATGGGCCACATCGCTCACCTGAGGAACAAAAGGTATGATAAAATCAGTTTAATGGAGTCATAATACAAACTATCTGGACAATGTACAATAATACATGTACATCCTGTATAAATAAAATCCATTTTCCCCTGGATATTCTTATGTTTATAATCAGTCCCTTTTCTAACAGGATGATTTTATAGTCATATCATATGTTGAGTATTGCAGTTCTCAAAAAGATCCTTAACAATAGTTTATATACGGGATATAAACGTACATCAAACTCTGAACCTTCTCGGAAGGCCAAAGAATTGTCCTGGGGCCAAAGTCTTAACAATTATTAAGAATCATCTGGCTGATTAGTTTCTGAGAAGATTTTTAAAGATTTACCCTATATATTCCTTTGTTAAACTTTGACCCCCATTGTGGCCCCACCCTACCCCTGGGGATCATGATTTTCACAACTTTGAATCTACACTACCTGAGGATGCTTTCACACAAGTTTCAGCTTTCCTGGCTGATTAGTTTCTGAGAAGAAGATTTTTAAAGATTTACTCTGTGTATTCCTATGTAAAACATCGGCCTCCCATTGTGGCCCCACCGTACCCCAGGGGTCATGATTTTCACAGCTTTGAATCAACACTACCTGAGGATCCTTCCACACAAGTGTCAGCTTTCCTGGCCGATTAGTTTCTGAGAAGAAGATTTTTTAAGATTTACTTAATATATACATATGTTAAACTTCGACCCCCCATTGTGGACCCACCCTACCCCCGGGGGTCATAATTTTCACAACTTTGAATGTACACTACATGAGGATGCTTCCACACAAGTGTCAGCTTTCCTTGCCAATTAGCTTCTGAGAAGAAGATTTTTAAAGATTTACTCTATATATTCCTATGTAAAACTTTGATCCTTCATTGTGGCCCCACCCTACCTCCGGGGGTCATGATTTTCACAAATTTGTATCTACATTACCTGATGATGCTTTCACACAAGTTTCAGCTTTCATGGCTGATTAGTTTCTGAGAAGAAGATTTTTAAAGATTTACTCTATATATTCCTATATTAAACTTCGACCCCCCCATTGTGGCCCCAACCTTAGGTGAGCTAAAAAGGTTAAGTTTACAATACAATAAGTTGTTAAAGTTGGTTTCTGGAAGAACAGACTTTGAAAATTTTCTTAATAAATATTGACATTTTTTTTACTTTTTTAATCTTTAGTTTTTAAGATCTGTGTACAAACATAGAATTGTGAGCATTGTGAGAATCTATGTATCTTGCTTACAATTCGAAGCTTAACACTCAAATATGGTGAGTAAATAGAAATTGTAAACAATTAAACACAAGAAACATGCACTACATGTATAACAAATAAAGAACACAATTTATTTTTTTCGAAATGAATCATATATATACATGTATATACCTACATATTTCCGTCAGCGATATCAAACTCTATTTAAACTGAATAAACTCGAGAAAATGCCGAGCTATTGCATTAATCTTCCATTACGCAAAAGATAATGCCGAATTACCGATAGAATGAATTGTATTTCAGTACCCCTACATCAGATTTTGCTTAATTTGCGCAGGAAAACAGTTAACTGTTTGATTTACCGAAGTCTCTGTTTGATTTGATACGTAAAAATCACGAAATACAGACGATAGTTTCCAGGTTACAAAGCATAGATAATGAAAACGAAACGAAAATCAGAACAAGCTAACACCAACGTCATGTGTGAAAACTGTCAACGCATTGAAATATTTAGCCTCAATTTACTTCACAAAATCGGCACCAATATATTTTGCATCTTTCAAAATTTCCCTTCATACGCGAACTGTTGCACAACAAGCAAATTCATCATAGTCAGATCGACCCTTTTTCGTATAATGTCATGGCTGCTTTAAACAAAGAACCTCGTTTTAGAAGTATGGAATCATTTTACCGGATGCCGAACCCGAAGCTATTAAACTGATTGAAACACGCCTTTCCTTTATTATTATTTTCGTAATAACTCAGATTTGACACAAAATTACCCCTTAATTTTTGCAATTTATATTTTCCTTCCCATAAGGATAATTTATGCTAAACTACGTTGAATTTGCCTCGGTAGTTCTTGAGAAGAAGATTTTTAAAAATGCACCCCCCTTTTTCTACAGTTTCAAGGTTTTCTCCGCTTTAAATACAGATCGGACTTTTATTTCTGCAATTTATATTCGCCCTCCCATAAGGATGCTTTGTGCCAAATTTGGTTGAAATTGGATAAGCGGTTTTAGAGAAGAAGTTCAAAATGTAAAAAGTTTACAGACGGACAGACGGACAGACGGACGGACAGACGGACGGACGGACGGACGACGGACAAAATGTGATCAGAATAGCTCACTTGAGCTTTCAGCTCAGGTGAGCTAAAAAATAGAGGAAATGTGGGCTAAGTAATATCAATTTTAGTATAAATATTTATTCCAATTTAGTAGTATAAACTGATAGACATTCTGATATTCTATCATTTCATTGAAGAATAGAATCTTAAATTCTTAAACAAATGTCTACAGAACTACAAAGCTCTACACTTATTTTTATCATCCTTTACGTTGAAGAAAAAGGTAGTGACCTTGACCTGACCTTTATGCGAAAACAAAAAGGTCAAATTTGATTAAACTGATAGAATCATTTGGTGATATGATCCGCTTGACTGTGTCAAAATTTCATGAATTTCTTATTATAAGAAGTATGTTTGATAACGAGAAGACTCCTTCCTTAATATGATTTACTGTCTCCTTTCATTATCTAGAAACATGTATTGCACTAGACGGAGACATCTTTTATTAGAATTGTACCCCATTAATTAATAACAAAATCTACCTTAAAATTCCAGTCCCAGCACCCATATCTAGGACACTGGTGTAACCAAGTTTGGCTGCCTTTTGAAGAGCAGATAAGAACGCTGTGTTTCTGTTGACATCGTTCAGCATTCTGAAGTGCCATCGCTCAACCAGATGACAACAAATATTATCCAAGTTCTCCCTGGCTGCTGTGTACTCGGGGTTAATTTCGAGGGATTTTCGGATGTACATAGCAGCTTCATCAGTGTATCCAATTCTGATTTAATGAAAAAAAAAATTTAAATATATATATATATATATATATATATATTAATAGGACAAAACTGCCCTGCCCAAAGGACAGTATTGGTACATTTGTATTGCAACCAGTCTGATATAAACCACCCCCTTCTCCTTACATTGGTCACTTGACAGAGTATAAAATGAAGGGGGTGGTTTTACAGTAATCAGACTGGTTACAGCATGATAAGAAATGTACAAAAGTCCAAGTAAAGAGTACATAAATGTGAAAAAAGGAACACTTGAATGTTTTTATTAACTGTCATAACCACAGTTTTTCAATAAATCAAATTCAAGGAATTAAGATATCTTAAAAACGAATTCAAGTTAAAGTCAATATGGAATAAGTGCAGAACATAGAAAAGATAAGAGTCAAGTTAACAAATTCATACACAATGTTGAATTGTTTTAACCAATACCTCTCTTTAAAACTTAAAAAAAAAAAAAAAATTTCGATCAGTTTTCTCTTTAAAACTTATAAAGTCAATTAAATAATGAGGAAAGGTGAAGTTAAAGATGTCAAGGTCAATGAAAAATCCAGATTTTTTAAAAATAGGAAACAGTTAAATTGCTTACATCTAATTACTAAATGTGCAGGTATATACTATAATATGTTATTTTATACATATACTATAATATATACATATGTGTCTATGTCTGAATTTTGATAAAGATATCCGGAAATGTTTCCTTGAAACTTCATGAGGTAGACGAAAAATGAGGACTAGTGAAGTGCAGGTCATAGGTCTAAGGTCAATGTCAAATCAAATGACACAATGAAATTGTAACACCAATATCTTTTTAGGTATGTATTCTGTTTCTAGTCTGATAATTCATCGTGAACAGTTTCTCTTAAAATAGGGAAAAATCAAAATAAAGAAAAGTGAATTAAAGAGAGAGAGAGGGGGGGGGGGGTAATTAATAACAGTCCAACCCCTTCTCGTGGAAAGGGGGTATACCTTATAACTAAAGGCTTATAACACTCACCGAAAAAGTTGAGCTCCGATGTTGTTAAGAATGACTTCACTATCTGATATAATTTCATTTACAACTTTGTAACATCGGAATAATTCCTCTATTTTACTTTCTCTTTCCAACTGCTCTGAGAATTCTTTCATCACATAAACAAATTCGTTTAACATCTCGCTCACTTTATCTGGATTTAATTTCAGATATAATACATAATGAGCAAACGAATTCCTAAAATTACCACTGCTACAATACGATTTCGCGTTGATTAAGGTAATATTCCCTAAACTCCTCGTGGCCATTTTTGTAAACAACTAAGGTACGTCGATTTACCCCAAAGGACCCAAAACAATCCGAAAAGTTGTTTACTTTATTTAAAAATGATCGATAGTTTGATTTTCCTTTTTATAGAATTGAATTATTTCTCTTCCGATAAAAATAAATTGATAAAAGAATCATCAATATGATTCTGTTTCAAGTGTTTGCAATTTTTTTTTCATCAGTTGTGTATGTTTACTCCTGTGATAGAACATTTAAGGGAATCTAAAACTTATTTTTTGAAGTTTATGGGGTGCTGTTTAAAGCAATATGAACTGTATTTTTTAGAATTTTATTTTGCTGTAAAAACCTGCTATATAGTATGAAAACTCTGCATATAACTTTAATTAACTTTTATGATAAATAAGGTTATTATAGAAAAAAATCATTATTTTTTGTCAGAGGAAAGATTTCTCTTCGAAGGAACATATATACATGTAGCAAATCAATTTTTGTACAGGACGACAATAATTCAATTTTGCTCCAATTAAGACTTCTTAACGGTCTTTTTTCACAAAAATTTGGCGAGTAGCAATTTGAAAACCATGATATTTTTTATTTTTTGTCATTTTTGTAGAAAATAACATTTTCGTAAAAATAAATCCATCATGAAAATTGCAGCTCATATTTAACAATTTTAAGGTATTTTCTGATATAAGAAAATTATTATTTTTTATATCAAAATATATAACATGATTTTAGAACATGATTTATTATGTAAAAAATTTCAATTATTGATGTAAAAAAAAATCCATATTCTGATGTAATTAAAAAATTGAGTTTCTGATATCAACAATTTATTAGGCGTATTCAATGGATGTTCCGAATAATATTGTGTTCTCTCTCAATACGTAAATACCCACATTCGTTAGATTTTGCGAGGATTTAGGTAATTCCTGTGGATTTAGGTTATTCGATACACTTATAAAAAAAAACCCAGGTTGGTTCGAATTTCTGGTATCAATAATCAAATAATCCTTTTCTAGTGTAAAAAAGAACTTTTGATATTAAAATTTTGACAGTGGTTTCAATCAAGAAACATTAAGACAGTGTACAATTTTTAATTAAGTCTAAGATTGCTTCTTGATCCTTAAACTCTCCTGGTATTTTGCACAAGGGTTCGGTTGTCGGATAATGGAGTTTTATTACATGTATTTGTTCCCGAAGACTTAATTAATTCTTAACATGATAAAAACAGGGGTTTTCAGTGAATGTTTTTTTTAAAATTACAATACATAGAAAAATACACATAAGAATGTACAGACGATATACCCGTCTCCAAACTTGTCCAGTTTAACTATTGGTCGTCCTAACTTCGTCCTGCTGAAATGAAATAATTATTAGCAAATATGAATGTATTTTTTATTTGAAGTTTTTCATTCGAAAGGTCCTTTTACTCACAATGTCGAATTCATCATTTACAATAATTAATATGGCTGTGCCATGTGACTAAAAACACTTGTAACTGGCTGGTGAATTTGTATGTGTGGTATTATGAATCTTACATGTAATACAGTTGACAGAATTTTTTTTTATTGATATTGATAAATTTATGTGAATTGAAATTATCAAACAATATCAAACACAGCATCACTTTATTATTCAAGAGTGGTACAAAATTCGTAGTTGAATGGTGGATGCAGAGGTGGTTATGTAAGTTTAAAGCAGTAAAAGTTATGTATAAATTATCCCCACCTTTACATGTACATCTGTGGTAATTAATTACCTGCTATAGCATCCCTAATTTTTCATAAAAATACAGGTAAATCTCAAGTGAAAAACAGGCTATAATTGTTATCACAACACAATTAATACCGCTTTTTCTGAACATAATAACGCCATGCATGCAAAGGTTTAAAAAAAAAAACCCAAAACAAACCAAAAAACAAGCGAAGACGAAAAAGCGGTGCATATATGTTTTTATTATACTTTTATGTTAAATACTGAAATCTGATTGGCTTAGACGCAGTTGATAATCCGTTCTATCACCCTCAGCGTTAGCAACGCACTTGGCAACGGGTAACACAACGAATTGTTACATGCGCGTAAATTATGCGCGTACGGTTCGCCGTATAATTCATGTCATTTTTATATAAAAGCAGTAAAATTTTCTCTAAAATTAAGACATTCAGTTTAATAAAATAAATAGTCCTGTTTGGGAGGGTAACTGTTGAAATTGACACCCCTCGAAAACCATTGTCAACCTCCGCTTCGCGTCGGTTGACAATGGCTTTATCAGGATGTCAATTTCAACTGTTACCCTCTTGGACTTTGGGTAGTTGGTGTCAAACAGCATTGTGACGTGGACCTGTCTATTTCATTTCTGGCCACTCAGCCATTGTTCTTTAAAATCAAAAAGATTTGTCTGGCTTTTGAGCTAAAACTACGCAATCGGTGCATATTTCACTTGAAACCAGCGTCATTTTCAACCTCTTTAATTGACGCAAGAAATAGATAGTTACGTCCTACTGAAAGTCCAAGGCCATGTTAAAATGGTTCTAAGATATATCAAAAGCATATTCCATTGTCCTGAATCATCTTACATATTTGAGTATAAGTATGTCAATGTTTTCATGGGTCATTAGCCATATGAGCTTTTCATCAGTATCCATTGTATCAAAGTGCTTACAACATTTCTCTATTAACTTATATAAAATAACTCTTTCCTCCTGAACATGACTACATATGAATAAAAAATATTTCTCATCATCAACTAAATATTCACGAATGCAAACATCGTTTTATGACTTATTTCAATTCTTTCATAGGTTATAATTAATTACAGAGCAATAATAACACGAGAAAAATATCTTTATCTAGCGAGACGTTTCGCTCCAATGGAGGTGCAAAACATCGAGGTGCGAATCATCTCAGCGCAAAACAGAGTAGGTTTTCGGCCCGGGGGTATTTTGGGGGATTAGAATGACCGGAATGAAAAGTGAAACGATACATAATATGTTTCGATAACAACATTCTATGTGGGGTTTTTTTTAAAATAATTAATTATATAATAACTGCACAAATATAAACGATGATCTGAAAAATGTCGCTGGATTTTGAAATAAATTAAAGGGTTTTTCACGCATCTTTTTAATAATTCATTGTACGACTTAACAAACTATTTAGGGGACATCGTTCCGTCTTGGAGGAGAAATAAGAATCTTGTGGTAACAGGAATAGATCTACCTTATCAAGATGCCTGTTATAGAGCCACCGAGCGAATTCGACGAGAAAGATGAACCAAAAGTCACAGCTGGTATCTTTGATATTGGCCAAAAAATTGGTGTGAACTCTGAAATGAGAAGAGAGTTGTCGGCAATGACACCATTTTCAGTAATTGCTGCATTTGCAAGCATTGGTTATATCAACGTTTTGAAAAGAAGGCCAATCTACACTGGTAAGTAACAAAGAGGGATGAATATTGCTTAATTAGACCTTGCAACAGGACAGCAATTTTGAATATCTCTCTGTCCTATTTTTTTAATCCTCTTTTGAGAAGTGGACAGGTATAGCCTACATCACAGGAGTCGGCAATCTTATCAATAAATAATACCTAGAGTCAAAATAAGTAAAAACCCAGCCATGAGCTTTGCTCACAAAGTGAGCGAAGCTAACAGGAATGCGACGCGATTTTTCACAAATCTGCTGTCGCGCCGATATTTGCTTTGACCTGGCGATTAAATCAATAACAATCAAGAGAACTATACTCTGTCCTAAAATATTTTCAATTCACATTTGGCTTTTTCATATTTGTGACGTCACATTCATCCTGAGACTGCATGGATTGTAAATAAATATTATTAAATTTAACAGGCTTTAAAAAATTATTGAAGCATTTAAAAGTCCTTAAAATCAAAAGATGATTTAGCATAATAAAATCAAGGATAATGTTGGCTTTGTTTTATTTTTATTTTATAATTATGATTTAAAAATAAAAGGGAGGTAACAACTGTCCTTCTAATGTTTATAATACGCGTAGTCTCGGGGTGAATGTGACGTCACTACATGGCTTCTTGGTAGATCGAATGTTGACAGAAATCTGAATAATTCGCCAATGTAGAGCTTTAGGGGTTGAATTATCCAAAGTTTAGGACAGAATTAAGTTGTTTGACGCTAGTTCTCTTGATTGTTATTGATTTAATCGCCAGGTCAAAGCAAATATCGGCGTGACAGCAGATTTGTGAAAAATAGCGTTGCATTCCTGTTCGCTTCCCTCACTTCGTGAGCGAAGCTCATGGCTGAGGTTTTACTTATTTTGACTCTAGGTATTATTAGCTCACCTGAGCCAAAGGCTCAAGTGAGCTTTTCTGATCACAATTTGTCCGTTGTCTGTCGTCGTTGTCGGCGTTGGCGTTGTAAACTTTTCACATTTTCATCTTCTTCTCAAGAACCACTGGGCAGATTTCAACCAAATTTGGCACAAAGCACCACTAGGTGAAGGGGATTCAAGTTTGTTCAAATGAAGGGCCACGCCCTCTTTAAAGGGGAGATAATTGAGAATTAATGAAAATTTGTTGGTATTTTTCAAAAATCTTCTTCTCAAAAACTATTCGGCCTGAAAAGCTCAAACTTGTGTGGCGGCATCCTCAGGTAGTGTAGATTCAAGTTTGTTCAAATTATGGTCCCCAGGGGTAGGGAGGGGCCACAATGGGGGGATCAAGTTTTACATAGAAATATATAGACAAAATCCTTAAAAATCTTCTTCTAAAAAACTATCAGGCCAGAAAAGCTCAAATTAAAATGGGAGCCTCCTCAGGTAGTGTAGATTCAAGTTTGTTCAAATCATGGTCCCCAGGGGTAGGGTGGGGCCACAATGGGGGGATCAAGTTTTACATAGGAATATATAGAGAAAATCTTTAAAAATCTTCTTCTAAAACATTATTAGGCCAGAGAAGCTCAAATAAAAGTGGAAGCATCCTCAGATAGTGTAGATTCAAGTTTGTTCAAATCATGGTCCCCAGGGGTAGGGTGGGGCCACAATGGGGGGATCAAGTTTTACATAGGAATATATAGAGAAAATCTTTAAAAATCTTCTTCTAAAAAATTATTAGGCCAGAAAAGCTCAAATAAAAGTGGAAGCTTCCTCAGGTAGTGTAGATTCAAGTTTGTTCAAATCATGGTCTCCGGGGCTAGGGTGGGGCCACAATTAGGGGATCAAGTTTTACATAGAAATATATAGACAAAATCTTTAAAAACCTTCTTCTAAAAAACTATCAGGCCAGAAAAGCTCAAATTAAAATGGAAGCATCCTCAGGTAGTGTAGATTCAAGTTTGTTCAAATTATGGTCCCCGGGGGTAGGGTGGGGCCACAAGAGGGGGGTCATGTTTTACATAGGAATATACAGAATTTTTTTTTAAAAATCTTCTTCTCAAAAACTATAAGGTCAGAAAAGCTTAAATTTGAGTGGAAGCATCCTCAGATAGTGTAGATTCAAGTTTGTTCAAATCATGGTCCCCAGGGGTAGGGTGGGGCCACAATTAGGGGATCAAGTTTTACATAGAAATATATAGACAAAATCTTTAAAAATCTTCTTCTAAAAAACTATCAGGCCAGAAAAGCTCAAATTAAAATGGAAGCATCCTCAGGTAGTGTAGATTCAAGTTTGTTCAAATTATGGTCCCCGGGGGTAGGATGGGGCCACAAGAGGGGGGTCATGTTTTACATAGGAATATATCGAATTTTTTTTTTAAAATCTTCTTCTCAAAAACTATAAGGCCAGAAAAGCTTAAATTTGAGTGGAAGCATCCTCAGATAGTGTAGATTCAAGTTTGTTCAAATCATGGTCCCCAGGGGTAGGGTGGGGCCACAATGGGGGGATAAATTTTTATATAGGAATATATAGAGAAAATCTTTAAAAAAATTTCTTTTCAAAACTTTTTGGCCAAGAAAGCTCAAATTGTAACCATCCTCAGATAATGTAGATTCAAGTTTGTTCAAATCATGGTCCCTGGGGGTAGGGCGGGGCCACAATGGGGGATAAATTTTTATATATAGAGAAAATCTTTAAAAATCTTCTTCTCAGAACTATAAGGCCAGGAAAGCCCAAATTTAAGTGGAAGCATCCCAAGATCGTAAAGATTCAAGTTTGTTTAAATAATAGTCATGGGGTATGGTGAGGCCACAATGGGGGATGAATTTTTACATAGGAATATATAGAGAAAATCTTTAATATCTTCTTTTTAAAGACTATTTGGCCAGAAAAGCCTAAACTTGTGTAGAGGCATCCTCGGATAGTGTAAATTCAAGTTTGCAAAATCACAGTCCCTAGTGGTAGGGCTGGGCCGTGACGGCAGTTTGAATTTTTACATAGGAATATATAGAGAAAAATCTTTAAAAATATTCTGGGAAAGTTTTCGGTCCAAAACTCAGTACTTAGTGTGAAAGCACAGGTTATGCAGATTTAAGTTTGATGAAACCATGATTCCCTAGAGAAAAGGGGGGCCACGAAATGGAGGGGGGGGGGGGTAAATTGGAATAGAGAAAAATCTTCTTACAGGTACAACAACAAAAGGGGCTTGGTATTTACCCAAAAAAAGAGGTGGATAAAAATTGACAGATTTTCTATTTTTTTTAGCAAGATCTACTGTACTTAGTTGTCAAGATATTTTGATACTGTAATGCTAATTTGATCAGAATTAAGGCAATTGTTGCTCAGGTGAGCGATGTGGCCCCTGGGCCTCTTGTTTATTGATAAGATTGCTGACTCCTGTGCCTACATCCACTTCTCTTCGCAAGCCCTCATATTTTGATTCGTGTAAATGTGTAAATGTCGGAACCAAAGACGGACTACACTTCGACCTATGTTCGACTCCAGTTTCCCTGATTTTCGTAGCAGACCTATTATTTCTACATTTTAAACATTAATGCATCCATACAGTTGTTTGACCAGTTCCGAATAGGGTACAGATTTGGCGGTAGTAAAAATGTTCCCGGATGTTATTTTAAGATATGATATTTTTGACAATATACACCAAATCCCTGCTGATATTAATGCAATATTGCTGCATTTAATTGTTTTAAATAAGATTTTATTCCAGCAAATTACGCGGGAAGCCATTTTACCAGTTGCGAATAAGCCGATGAGTTCCGAATAGCATAACTGTTTCTTTTCATATCAAATGTAGATCAAAAAGTTTCGGCCCGAAAACAATTCATAGAACCTGTTGAATAACAGGTTTAATGCAAACCACTCAGTTATTGGTATTTTCTTAACCTATACAGTTCGATTTGCACCAAAATGACAGACAAAATCATCATAACAATAATTTAGACTGGTTTCTAACATCTTATCAAAATACAGTCACAGCTCCTCCTCTTATCATTATTGTGGTACAATATGATTTATCCAAGACTAAGAAAGACATGTAATGAATTCCAGAAGTATTTGTTTGATCAATCCCTTTATTTCATTCTAAAACAGAGGAAAACAAATTGGGTATTCGGAACTCGTAAAATGACGGCTCAATAACATTCTGCATCCACTTATGACTTTATTTTATTTTTTATCCTCTATCTGTATGCTTTTGGGTATGTTGGAATACATACTAAACCTACGTTTAATAAAATAAATCTTGTTACAAGTGATTATTTAAGACACCGACAGATGATTTTGCGCATATTAGCGTTGCCATGACCTGGATTTATTACAAAGCGAAAGTAGATTGGCTAATCTCAGACCGATATCAAATACATACAAGACAGCAAAAATGAAACTACTGCAGAATTCAAACAAGCATTAATGCGTGATTATATTAAGAAATTGATTTTTCCCCCATTTCTTATTTCATTATTTGCTATTTAACTATTGAACTATTCGGAACTGGTCGAAATTCATACTGGTCATCAATATATATCACAAACATTGAATTAATAACACTAACCCGGTGTCGAATCATTTTCTCAACTTCTACATCCCGGGGTTTAAATTATGAGATCGCTCACTATAGGTGGTTCAAAAAGTAGAAAATTTAAGAGTCGGAAAAAACATAAAATATTGTTTTGATTGTAGACTTTAGAATAAAGCTATTTTTCTTATAATCTAAAGAGGTGTAAAGACTCATTTTACAATTTACAAGCCGTATTATACTGTAACTTGTTTATTCTTGTGTTTATGAAGTTCCGTTTCCATATGAAGATACAAAAGCATCAAAAGTGCAGTATGAACTTGATAACTGAATTGCACATTTTTTTTGTCTTTTTAAAGAAAGGGGGATGTTAGATAATGATGTATTTAGTGCCACCCTGTATATTGTGCACAAGTAGTGCTTATGTCATCAGTTGTTGAGTTTCTAATAAACACATAAAACCTAACAAAATGTTTAAATGTAGAAATAAAAGGTCTGTTACGAATTTTCAGGGAAACTGGAGTCAAAACATGGGTCGAAGCGTAAACCGTCTTTGGTTCCGTCATTTACACGTTTTCCAGAATCAAAATATGAGGGCTTGCGAAGAGAAGTGGATGTAGGTTATGCCTGTCCACTTCTCAAAAGGGAATATAATTTTTTATGAACTTATTTAACAAGTTTTCATTATAGGAATACCATTTCAGTTCACTGATATTTTATAGGGTTGTTTATTCTCAAGGGTATTGAGCACTCAGAAAAGTAAAATAAATTTGAACTCATTTGGGATTTTTCCCAAGTTATTGCTTCCATCACTTTTTGATGATTTTTAATAAAAATACACTTGCATGTACCTGTGAAAGAAATACAGTTGAAATTGATAAAAGGGAATATATCCGAGATATCTTCATTGAAAATTATCATTTTTCACTCATAAAAGTTCACAGGAACGAAAACAAATTTCTGACGGAGGTTTATAATAGGCAATATTTACATCTTTTCTCCATTCGAAAGTACTTGGGATACCTCGCGCAATTTTTTAACATTATCATCCGGGCTTATTAATGGCTAATGCAATGCAAAATCCATGTAGGCTTTCCATTTTTTGAAGTGTATTGAAACCTGAAGTGGTAGGGGAGGCGTTTCAAAACAGATTATCTGGACATTTTTCATATTAGTGGATGAATGTAGTTTGAGCACAAAGGTACTTATGATTATCGAAAAAGTGGTGGAAGCAACAACCGTGGACAGAGTATAAATAGAATGTTCAATTGTTAAAAATTAAAATGACAGATGTCCTGCGGACCCAGTTACTGATAGAATTTGTCCCATATACTAGCTTCGTAGCAAATTTTTAAAAATATATCTTTCCTAAGTTTTCATATAATTGGTCTCTGATACCTACAATGTTGCTTTTTTATAATCCTATCTTACCACATTATAACTGTTTTTGCGAGGAAATCCCTGCCACTTATAAGGGTTTGAAAATTTGCTGTTTATGCCTCTCGGTCATCATGTTAAAGGGACTTGGACACGATTTTACTTAAAATTTTCAAATTTTATTTTTCCATTTTCAATGTTTAAACTGATAAATATTGAAGTTTATAATGCTATGTCAAAATTTGAAAGTCAGATATCAAGTTATAAGCAAGATATAGATTTACTAGTTCTTTGTTTTGTAAACAAAGCTCGAATATCATCATTTTTACATATGAGTTGTATTGGTGTAAGTTTCAATCAAAAATATCTTTCTTTTGTTGGTAATAGTATTTATGAATATATTGAATTAGTTTAAATTGTTTTTACATGTCATTTTGTCTAAGAAATGATTATTCTCTACATTACATTTTTTGTAAACAACTATAAGACTCGAGCTTTGTTTACAAAACAATCAATTCTTACCTCTGTATCTCGCTTGTAACTTGACTTTAACATTCAGTATTTTGGTCAATCATTTAAAATGCACCAGTAAACCATTTTATACATAAAAAATAAAATAATTTTTTTTATCTCAAATCGTGTCCAAGTCCCTTTAAAGAAAAATCCAAAACATTCCAAGGGATTTCAAACGAAATGGCAGGCAAATTCAAACGTGTATATTAACAAAATGCCTAGATACGACCCATTAAATGGATTATTTTGTGGACTTGACAACATATGCATGTTCAGAAAGGTTTGTACAGTAATGTATTAAAATTTGTTTTTCCTTCGCAGATTATTTATAACAGACTAAATATCGACAAGAAGCAGATCTGCTTCACGGCTGCTACATTGCAAGTATATGGGACGAATTTTTACTGTGACCTGAGCGTAGCCTGGTCTCGGTAAAATTATTCTTTCTAGTTTAGCTCATGCCCACTTTAAATTTGAAGCCAATACTCTAGTTAAAACAAAGATTTTGAAATTTGACATGAAATTTTTTTTCAGGTATGGCAACAAAAGGATTGGGTTTCGCTGTTGCTGCGGCTTTCTTTGTGGAGTCCCTCAGAACCATAAACTACAAGAGATACACCAGACGACACAAAATGGTAGAACTATACTATGAAGAATACAAAGATGAACTGCCTCATATCGGTGGGTAAACATATGGAATTTTATTATCTTATACCCTCAAAACAAACGATTGGAATGGGGGGGGGGGGGTAGGGGTGAGGTTTTTTTTTCTCTTTATATCACCTTTCTGTCCTTTTTTAGGTCACCTGAGCTGAAAGCTCAAGTGAGCTATTCTGATCATATTTTGTCCGTCCTCCATCCGTCCATTTGTAAACTTTTTACATTTTGAACTTCTTTTCTAAAACCGCTTGGCCAATTTCAATCAAATTTAGCGCAAAGCATCCTTATGGGATGGCGAATATAAATTGCAGAAATGAAAGACCGATATTTATTCAAAGCGGAGAAAACCTTGAAACTGTGTAAAGGGGGTAGCATTTTTAAAAATCTTCTTCTCAAGAACTACTTAGTTAAATTCAACGTAATTTAGCATAAATTATCCTTATGTAAAGGAAAAAATAAATTGCAAAAATTATGTGCTAATATTGTTTCAAGTCTGAGTTATTACGAAAAAAATAATAAAGGAAAGGCATGTTTCAATCAGTTTATAGCTTCCGGTTCGGTATTCCATACGAGTCTTGGTAAAATAGGTTGGCAAACCGGGCCGGGACAAAATAAAAGCTGGGGCAGATCGAGACTTTTCAATTTGTAATAATATAGTAATATATAATTAATTTTTTTTTTTTCGTCCGAAAAAATAATAATTAATGGTGAAGACAAATTAAATTTTTGAATGTTTTTTCCATTTGAGAAATTGAGCGTGTTGAGGTACGTACAATTTTCTTCTTCACATCTATAGGAATTTTCCTAATGAAATACAATAACTATTATAATATGTTTTTTTTTAAAATACAATAAATAGTAAGTAGTTGAGGAAGAAAATGTACCTATATGCTCTCATATATTTTGATCGCTTTAAAATGTGGGGGAGAAAGGGGAGAAGGGGGGGGGGGGGGGGTAGAACGAAAATATAGAGAATTGGAAGTTAACAGTGTACCCCTACCAAATGTTTAGTTTTATATCTTGCATAGGATTTTCTTATTCTCGGTAAAAACAGTATTCCATAAAGGTACAATGTCAAAGATTACGTGTATGCAAAAAAAGTGTAAAATTTGAATACTTTACAATAGTTATTTTTTGTTACTCTACTGAAGGGCCATATGGCACAATATCTTTTGAACGCCCATTTAAAGTCATTGTTGCCCAGGTTAGTGATGTGGCCCCATGGGCCTCTTGTTTGTCTTATGGATAAACTGTGGTGAATGAGCTTTGCTGATCAAATTTGTTTGATGACCGTCATTGCCATTTTTACCTCATAGGTACATGTACTTTAGTCTTATTCTCAATAACTTCATGGTCTCTATATTAACCCAACTTGGCATAAAGCATCCTTTGGTGCAAATATTGAAGTTGGTTCTAAAATAGCCACATTTCTTTTTTCTCTCTCAAGGGAAGATAATGGAAACTGGTAAAGGTGTTTTAGAAATTTCTTCAAAACCATTTGACCACGAAAAGAGTGTCAATCCTTTCTTATAAGCTCACCTAAGATGTCAAGGCTGAAGTGAGCTTTTCTGATAAGTGAGCTTTTCTAATCAAAACTTTTCCTACTTTTGCCAGTGTCATTAAATTTTTACATTTCATCTCAACAACCATGGACCCAATTTCAAATAAACTTGGCACAAAGCATCCATTGCTGTAGGAGTCCTCATTGCCACTAAAGTTTGTTTAAATGAGGGGGTCAGGCCCACCTAAAAGGGGGGGGGGGTAATTAAAGGTTTTTAAAAACTAAATTGTCAGAGAGATTGAAATTTTTTCATTAAATTTTATGCAGGTACATGTACATATATATTCAGATATATTGAAACTTGCTCAATCCATGAGTCCCAGAGTGGAGTACATCACTCAAAGGTCACAGGTGTCAGGCCATTAACCTAAAGGCTGCTGGTTCAAACTCTGTTGTCTCACTTGATGTTATGTGTTGCATTTCTAGACAGAACACTAAATTTAAATTTTCTCAGTCCACCCAGCTACAATTGGTACAAGCTGGGGTGGGGGGGGGGGGGGGTTATCAGTACCTGTGATGGTCTGATGTCCCATCCAGATGCAGGTGGGGGGGGGGGGGGGGCAATGACTCTCATCTGCTTAGCTCAACAGAAAATAGAGATAAGCCCTCATGACTTGGGAGAAAGATTTCACTTTTGAGTGGCAGAGAACCAATACTTTGCATGAATGTTACTTGTGTGTCAGTAAGCGTATTCCTGCACACCAATTTTTTGTTTCTTGTCTGATGTCATTTTGGAGAGATGCATTGTCACATGATATGAAAAGGTTCTTGCCCATTCTACAATGAGTCAACTTTATTTACTAGTACTCTAGTTTGAACATAATTTCTACCCAATAGTACCAGTAGAAGATATATCATAATTCATATATGGTGCTGAAAGAGAGTCATAAATGGAATCTCATCTGTTTTTATTTTATTTCAGGTCCTGGCCCAAAGAAGTATGGTGAAATACTTGGAGACTGGTCCTGTTCTAGAATGTGAACTGATGTACTATTTCATTTTTTTTTTAAATATTCATTTTGCAGAAAATTCAACAAGTTGAATTATAGTGATATGACTGATGAAATGAATAAAATGTTATTGAAAATGACTACAATGGCATAAAATTATTATATGACTAAAAAAATAGATAAAAAGTAAAAACGAATATTACAAATTAAAATTTTAATATGCAGACATCATGAAAACAGAAAAAAAACTCATGCAAAGTAAGAACAGCAAAACACGCTTATAATGACTTGACAGTCGTGGTGAAGTGATTTTTATTCCACATGGGTTTTACACATATTGTGGATATAATGAATTACATTTATAACGAAGCAAAATTGCCTGTACCTATCACTTCGTTATAAGAGTGCTGTGAGTACATGTATTATTTCTTGATTTTTTCAACAGCAAAACATTACCAGTGTACATTTTCTTCAATTGTTCAACATTTGGATTTGGCAGTTTGCCAGTCAACTTTGTATTGTGCATCCCGTGTTTTAACTCCATATATTTACATCATCCAGTGTCTTTGTCTGTGATAACACTAGGTATCGATTTTGTACTATAAAACCCATAATACAAATGATGCCAAACTGAGGCGCCGACGGGGTTTGCTTGTTTATAGTTAAAGATTTAATTGTACGATGGCTTAAAATTATATAAATATAAGTAATAAGGAATCATTCTTTGAATATTATGAGGTGATAATTTCGGTCGGGTCGTGATCAAATCTATCATAAAGCCCTTCGGGCTTTATTGGATTTGATCACGCCCCAACCGAAATTATTACCTCATAATACTCAAAAAATGATTCCTTATTCCTTATTTATAAACTTTGTGGTGATTGACCAAAATATATTTATGTATTTCAGCAATGAAATACATCATTTGATGATTCATGCGGGCATTAAAGGCAGTGAGCATTGCCAAAAAAACACAAATAAAAATACATAACCCCCCCCCCCCCTCCTCGGTAACCTTGCTGCGTTAGCTGGTTATGTGATTTTTTTTCTGCAATGATTACAATACCTTTATATCCCATGAATCATCAAAGATAGCATTTAGATCTAAATGATTTTTTCCATAAACTGTTTTTCGATTTAGTAAAATTCTCTTTATGATAAATGGATGTGAAATTATAAGGAATAATCAATCATTCTTTTATATAGTGTATTATGAGGTGATCAAATACGATCAGGGGTGATCAAATCCAGCCCAAAGGGCTTCAAGATTTGATCACCCCCGAAAACCTTGCGCATTTTTTTTTCCGGGCATTTTTGTTTGATTGTTAATTTAGGTGTTCTTTTTCGTGGAAAATCTGGGAACAAATACGTGTAAATTATATTTTGTGGCCACGAATTTATAAAAGATACTTGAGCGCATATATATATATATAATAAATAATATTATATACTAAAGGATATGACATGTCAAGTTGTAAATTTTGTATTTACACCTACCCAGTTAATTCAAAATTTACCACATGACAGTAGGCATGGGGGGGGGGGGGATAAATAGTTCAATTCAATTTAGATAAACATTTCATTTATACTATGCTATAGAATTGAAAAATAAAATTCAAACATTTGGAGAAGGCTTTATTTGTGTAAATATATGCTTTTTACAAAGAGAGGGCAACACAAGTTTAAATACATGTATATATATAATTAAAATTAATTCATGATTTAGACCATTTGACAATCGGAAACGCATTGTGGTTATTATATAAAAGGATCCAACAACAAATGACCAAAGTGAGTCGCCGTTTAGGTTTTTTTAAAAGAGATCGTAAAACAAAGAAATGGAAAGCAAGAACATATAGATTACGAAAGCAGAAATAAAGCTCGAGAAACCCGCTATAGACGTATACTATAGTTAATTTTTTTCCTTCAGTTTCTTCTGTACATGAATATATTTACATCTACCAAGTATTATTCCCTCTATTTCATACGGGATCTTATAGTTAACTCATAGCTCTATAGAAACAGTCAGACTGTTCAAATCTACACGCCCTCTTTATCAATTGGTCGAAACTTACAACGACATAATAAAAATCACAGACTGCACGAAATACCATGATGATGTCAGACTCAAAGTGTCACAGGAGACGATTTGGCTGTTTCTTTTAGCTTACGTACTTAATGTACGTTAAGGATCTTGGCACCTGAAATAATAGTAATGTCAATCATCCGAGAACCACTTGGATATAAAGATGGGGACCTAAAATGTTCACTTATTTATTTGTAACCCATGTCGCATGACATTTTTTGGAAATATAGGGCCCCGAGCAGAAATGATAATTTTCCTGAAATTTTGCTAAAATTTGACATGGATATTGATAATTTGAAGAAATCAAACAATTATTTATAGATTGAACTATTATTTAGCAATTTTTTTTTATAACAGTATGAAGCTGAACACATGTTGTGACTATTATAAAAGTAAAATGTAAGTCAAAGTTTAAAAATCCTTGCTTTAATATACTGGTGGCTTCAAAGGCCAGTACATAATGAATACAACAACAGATGTTACAAAATTTTGGAGTAATCAAATTATAACGCAAATAAAAAAGTGATAGTAATGTCATCTTTCCAAAACTTTGCACACAAACAGACATACATTTTTAAATGTCTCATCTAAAAGAAAAACAAATAGGGGTCACATCTCAAAAATTTGAGATATAGCATGAAATGAGCTAATTTTAGGCCAAAATTGGAGTTATTTTTTTTCTTAAATTCTCTTAAATAAAAGCTAAATTTGCCAAAATATATCGATAGAAATATCAAAATATTGTTTAATTAGGGTTTTAAAAAATCATGAATATATCGTAATAAACAAATTATCTAGAAGTTTGATCTGCACTGAAAATCAGGAATCTAAAGAAACAGTACTCTAAAACTAGTGAGTTATGAACATTGTTCATTTCCTTCTTGAAAACCTTCCGCCACAAAATATAGTCTCTTTCTAAACTCTGTCAAAATAAATTTTTATAAAACAATTTTATTCAATAAAGTTTATTTGGCATTGTTAAATATAAATATACTACTGGAATTAATATGTGATGCAGAATTTTCAGACTAGAGATGACCCAAAATGGCTACCCAAAACCTAAGGAGCGAACCTCTTTAACAGTAATTAAGTGAATGAATTTTACTTACTTTTCATAATAAATTTATGAATTAGCTAAAAGAAATATGTTAATATAAACGATAATAAGCTTTCTTTGATGATTCATGCTGGTTATGAAGGTAGCGATCATTGCAGACAAAATTTTTACACAACCCGCTAATTATAACGCGGATTATGTATTTTTCTGCGATGTCGCTACCTTCATATCCCGAATGAATCACCGAAGAAAGCATTTTATTGTTTTAGTAGATTCATGGAAGTATTTTTGAACCGCTTGTTTAAATCGTACTAAAGCGTTTTCTGTTCAGTCTATGAGATTAGTGCTTTCAATGACATCACTGGGCCGGGCTGTCCTTGGTCTCTGGGCAGACAGCTTCTTTTGCTGGATGGTACGTTCTCTTCGAATCTTGGCTTTCTCGTGCTTATCAACCAGAAGAAGCTTGTCTCTTTCAGCTGAAAATATATGCATTTGTAGGAGATTGATGTACATGTATATAAAATATTGAAACGTGTGATATAAGGCCAGTAGTATTGTATCTGCTATATTTGATACATACCCTTCCATTTTTCATAGTCCTCGCCCCCAACTGGAACCAGAACCCACCTAACGTTGATTGGAGGAAGCTTGGGTACAGTTGACTTGTACCTGATATCGAAGGCCACGCCCCCTTTCTTTTGTACGACCTTTAAAATTGGACTCTCAGGGATATCATCGGCGCGAGGTTTTTTTGACATTAGGTTCTGTACAAAACATCATCCATGGCAGGGGCTTGGTCTGGATGTTGTCTTCTACTTGTACCAGCTCCTTGATCTCATCTTCCAGCGTAATGTAGGCCCTCGCCTCTTCTTCCAACATGACATCGACTTTGTCTCTCTTTCCTATACAACTCTATAGATAAGCTCCATTGTCTTCTTACTTGCCAGACAGTTAACGTTAGAACCATTTTAACAAGACCTTGGACTTTCGGTTGGACGTTGCTATCTATTTCTTGCGTCAAAGCAAGTTTAAATGACGCGGTTTCAAACGAAATATGCACCGATTGCGTAGTCTTGGCTCAAAAGCCAGACAAATCTTGTTGATTTCAAAAGGCCATGGCTGAGTGGCAAACAATGATATCGACAGGCCTACGTCACATTGAAAATGGTTCTAGGATAGCTAGGTAAGACCAATATATAGTGACGTCATTTACTTGTGACGTTAAACCATCACAAAGGAATGACGTCACTATGCCATAACGCCATTGTTCCACAACATATCGTACTATTTTCAAGTTGTCAGACAAGCGATCAGCAACAAAATGGGTCTTGTCCAGAGTTGTATGGGCAAGAGAAACAACAGAGTCGATGTTATGTCAGAAGAAGAGGCGAAGGCCTACAGTAAGATGGAAGAGGAGATCAAGAAGGAGCTGGTAGGAGATACCATCCAGACCAAGCCCCTGCCATGGATGATGTTTTGTACAGAACCTAATGCCAACAAGCCTTACGCCGATGAGGTCCCTGATAGCCCGGTCTTAGAAGTCGTACAGAAGAAAGGGGGCGTGTCCTTCGATATTGGATACACGTCAACTGTACCCAAGCTTCCTCCAATCAACGTTAAGCGAGTTCAGGTTCCAGTTGGGGGCGAGGACTATAAAAAATGGAAGGGTATGTAAAATATATGTGTATATAGAGTAGATATAATACTACTGATCTAATTTTAAGTTTAAGAGAAATCTAATGTTCAACATACATAATCTGTCAGTCAAATTGAACGTAACATGATTGACATACAAATGTGTAAACTTTCAGTTGAAAGAGACAAGCTTCTGGTTGATAAGCACGAGAAAGCCAAGATTCGAAGAGAACACAGTATCATCCATCAGAAGAAGCTGTCTGCCCAGAGACCAAGGACAGCCCAGTCCAGGGATGCCATCGAAAGCACTCCTAATGAAGAATGAAAACGCCAATGTTAACACTATTTTAAAATTTAACAACTACATGTATATTTCTTATTTTAAGATAGAATAGATAGTACAGGATAGCGTAATTTAACAAAAAGTGTCTGAATTTAAAAAAAAACTTTAAGATACAAGTGTACGGTAGGATGGCTCCAAAATTGTATCAAAATTATCTCGAATTAAGATTCAACCATTTTTGTGGGCGCCCTTTTTCCCCCACTTGCTGAAATTACTTTATGGCTGAAAAGAAAATATTAAAAATCATATTAATTGTATAAGGTGTAAACAATATCTGTTGTTGTCACGTTTCAAATGTATTTATTGAAAAATTATGATTTTTTGATATTTAATAAAAAGTGTTGTTGGTATCAACAAGTTCAATCATTTCAGTGTTTAGACTCCTTTAATATGGAATGTTACTCTCAAACAGGGAAAACAACCAGTTCGTTATGATAAACTCATAAGCTTGCAGTTCTCTGGTGGTTTAGTATGAAAATAAAGTACTTTCTTTCGTGATTCATGAGGGAAATAAAAGTAGCGACATTGCAGAAAAAAATACATAACCCACTAACGCCATCTTGTTGTCATGTTGGAAACTTTGTATTTACACACACCCAGTAAATTCAAAATTTACAACATGACACTGGTCTGCACCGCTTTTCACGTTTGTGAGAAGCGATGCTGATCAGAAAACTTTGGCTATCGAAGAATGTATTTTTTCTGCAATGTCGCTACTTTTATATCCCTCATGAATCATCAAAGAAAGCATATTATTTAATATTTACATCTTTCCCTTAACAAATTAATGAATTGATCTTACAGACTGTGAGTAATTTAAAGTAAGATAATTATTGTTTATGTTCATCAGTATGTAAGATAAAAGAAACTGCAAGAGTCGTCTAATATGGAAATTTGAGTCTGACGTCATAATTCGTGCAGTTTGTGATTTTGAAGGTTTCGATCGATCGAAAAAGTGGTTAGAACTGGATCGTCAGTCTTGTCAGTATCTATAGCGCTGTATATTACAATCGGTTTTATTAAGAAATAGAGGGAAAATATTCGTAATTGCAGAAAGATAAAAAATAATTACCCACTTGGGAGGGCTGTGAATTGTTTTCTGCAATGAGACAACCATCACAGCTTGCATGAGCCACAAATGAGAACGTTTATGTTTTAAGTTTTGCTCATATTTGCATAATTTCTCTGAATTTATAGTAAACAATATTAACATGAGAAGAAGTACGTAACTCATCATTATTTTTTTTTTTTATAAATATGTTGCAACTTATAAAATTCCAATTTATCACAAAAATCCTCACATTGTAAAATTCTTAAAGCACATGTAGTATATACTGGTCAGATAAGATAAAGGCCATAGATTGAATATATATTTGAATAATTATAAATCATATAATTGTTAAATAATTCAACAAGAAGGCAGTTTTAAAAAGGTTCAAGAATTTAGAAAGGCGTATATTCATGCGCTTATAAGTGACAAATATAAAATTGTTTCAATATGCGATTTAGAAATATTCGTATCATAGGCGTCGGAAGTATTTTTTTTTTTTGGCAAAGTTAGACCTAACCATTAGACACATAGCATCCGGGAGGAGCTAACCCCCCAATTTTCTCGCAGCAAACATACATGTAATTGTTCCTAGATTTACCTTAAAAAACATGAAATATTAATAGTAATATTTAAAATGAAAAATTATACTAGCCCCTCCCCCCACAGATTAGGAATTTTATTACTATTGGAGATATAGGTAACACCCCCCCCCCCCCCCCCACCCCGCACGGATTAGGATTTTCATGATTTGGATAATAGTTTTTTTTTGCTGGTCAAGGTTTCTGATGATTAGTCTACCCCCCCCCCCCTACCAGTTTCAATTTGCGTCCGACGCCACAGCGTATGACAGGCAACTGACGCTATATAGTTTTCTCATGGTAATATATATATATATATACATGTATATACCCTCTACCTTACATTAATTATTATTAGAAAAATATATAACGTCGTCGATCAACAGAGATGCATGTTATTTATGTCTCTGCTGTGGTTCGTACGACGGCGTAAAAATCAGAATGTGACAATATCAAAAATGCAACACAATTCATGGTTGTCAACGACAGACACTTGTTTTTGTATTAAAAAGTCTCCATATGATATAATACTAACACTATACTATGTTTTCAGTTGAAACTTTTTCTTGAATCTTGAATGAGAATATTTTGAAGTAAAATGCGCGTACGTGTTAACACAACTGTGAGCCGCACCGTATCAAAGTACAATTTATTAATTTATACATGCATGTACATGAAATCATGGTAATTGAAATGCACACGCATTATATTGCAACTCGTGCAATTTTTGTTCAAGATAACAATTCCAGAGTTAAGATGGACAATCCCATGACCGACTCTATATGTTAGACACGGTAAATAATTTATGAGGTGGAGGGCCCTAATTATTAAAATCTTGCAGGCTCGCGTTCAATTTCATCTGTAATTGATCGGGATCGGAATTCAGTAAAAAGAAAATTAGGATAAATTTTTGCTTGTTTCTTTCCATGAATAAGTCGCAAATTTCAGGTATGTAGTGTTTTTATTGGCAGCATTAGTACTGTTTTCAAATAAAACGACTCGTATAATCCACTCATCAACGGATAACACAATGTATTTGTCAGGCATCTGGGACCTCTTTTGCAAAACATCATAGGTCGTCCCTAACTGTGTCTAACTGTACAGAGCATGTTATCTGACGTATTGAAACTAAAAAAATGCGATCACATTAACCTAATATAAACACTGAACTATGACTAATAAATGACAGATATTTAGTCATGTTACAACCGCCATGCATATCAAGTGCTTGTAACATTTTTGAAGGAAAGAAAAGCATTTTCATCACTTCTTGTTTAGAGCACCAACAAATCCAACTGCTTGTCAGCAAGTTGACATTCCATGATAACATTATTCATTGACAAGTGTCAGTCAACTTCTGTTGGTCTAGAATAATGATGCTAAACCCCTTCCCCTTTTTATCTGATTCCAGTACAGTATCCTGCATGTTCTGACAGCAGTGTTATTTTAAATTTTAGGCCACATCAATTTAATTTCTTGCTCGTCAGACACGCACACTCGTATTTAAACAAAACTTTATAAATAATTATTTTAAGTTTCCTGCATCCAGGAAATTATGTTTTGTTATACTGTACAATTTTTGCTTCATTTTTCATATTTTAATCGTTTTGATTTATAGATAGATAATCCTGCGCACAAATTAATTTACATTTTACCTAAAAATTTTGCCTCAAAAAATAATTTTATGATTTTATTGCACACCCACTTGTACATTTTTCGTCAGATGTTTTACAAATTAAATTTGTGTAGCCTTAAACTAGAAATCTACAGAAGCAGCTGTTGCATGGCATTAAAAAGGCAAATATTCAGAAATTGGATCATAGATATAAAATTTAAAGATAAATTGTGAAATTACTTATTGATCCTGACAGAAACTGTGGTGTTGATATGCTATAAAAGTAAATTTAATTTTAGTGTTGATTTGCATTTTGTTTACATTTAAACGTAATTATTTAAGATACATGTGGCTAACACATTGAGTAAGAAATCTTTCATTATTAATAATTAAACGAAACTGTTAGAGTTACACTGTGTAATTGAGAGTTGGGGTTGGATCAGTGTGTTTGTGGGAATGAGAAGAGAGATTAAGTTTATTTCACAAGATTTTTCTTTACACTTTTAGACTCTCATGAAGCTTCATTATATCTGTAGCCATAGTTGAGTGAAATTTTAAGTCTGTTGGGTCAATTACAATTGCTTTAAAATACCATAATTTAAAAATGACATTTTCAATATCTCATTCAAACTTTATCATTTGATTCTTTTTATAGGCAGACAAATGGGATAGAAAGAAGAAGAAATCTCATTTTTTCGCAAACTGCAGGTAAATTTTCATCTTACTAGTGACAAACCACTATTTTGTGATAATGGACAGATTAGGTAGTTTGTGACAATAGCCCAGTTAATTAGATAATAGTCAAGTGATTTAGATAATAGGACTTCTTCATGCATTTTTTTTATATATTTTATATACAATTAATGAATGTTATAAAGTCCAAAATGATGCATGCACATTGCACAAAGATAACCTTACAAGTACTTAGATAATACCAACACAGGAAATAAGTACTTGTTTATGTAAACATAAAGCGTGTTTTTGTTTTAAAAGTGAGCAGTCCTGAATATATTTTTTTAATAAAATCAGCTGTTCTGAAATGCTAAAGCTGTTCGAGAGCAGTAGTGTATCAGAACAACTGGTTTTAATCAGATTGTATTTTTGCATGTACATGTAATTTTTAAAATTGAAATTTTATATTGTTGCAGAATGCATAAAGAGTAATGAGTTGGTCAGTTGACACCAAGCTCAGACCCCAACAGCGTCTGGACAAAAAATGGGTTAAAACAAACCTACAGGTACAAGACTGATGTTTAAATTTTATTTCTCAATATTTTCTGGTACCCTTGTTTAAGAAAATTGTAATACAACCTATTAATTGTCACAGTATCATCTTCTCATTTATTTTTGTAAGTCCATTTTTTTCCTTTTCAAGAATTTTTATGAAATTTTATTTTGTATAGGGTATTTTTCATCGAGATGATTTAAGCTCGCTGTGGAATGAATTGGTCAAGGAGGGAGAGATTTCGGTCAGTCACAATGACGGACTCATCAACACGGCAGGAGTACTCGCCAGGAAAGGTAACAAAAATAGAATATCACTGAAAGAAATCTTGAATCTTCTTCAAATTTCTTATAAAAAAAGTCACTATTTTCAGTTGATTTAATATACACGTAAATCTGAGATATTTAACATAGCAAAGATGAGCAGATTCATAAAACAAACAAATAATCAAGATTGCAGTAAGACCACTGGAATTTGGCATGAAGTGAGAAGTTAATATTGCGTTTTTATTGCCTAGTTTTAATAAAGGTCTGGAAATGACTTTCAGTTTAAACACATCCTTGTGATTCATTTTTCCAAATGGAGAAGTTATCTTGAGATATTGTTAGCTAGTGATATTATAATATTTTACTGGTAATTTTCTGATGGAATATTTTTAAGGATATATGCATATGATATATAACAAACAATTTAGAATCCATATTGCTAGCTTTTGTTTATAGTTATCAATATGGCTATATAATTAAATGATCATATGATCAAATTTTTTGGACATTTTAGATAAATAAGTAATGATGTTGGTACATTTTAAGTCTGAGAGGGGAATGTTAGATCAGAAATGACTAATTTCTAAAGGTTTGTTCCTAGAGCAGCCATGTGTAACATAAAGTATCACTCAGATAGAAAAAACCAAGGCAGATTCCACTGGTGTCTGTAGCTCTATAAAAGGGTTCAGTAGAAATCTCACGTTCATATTTTAGGGGAGACAGGGAAGTACTACTGTGGAATGAAAGTCCTGAGCTGCAGTTGCTGTGACGGACACTGTGGACCAAACAATGGCTGCAGTTGTCTCCATTGTCAGAAGCTGGACCAGGAGGAGGCTCAGCAACACAAGGAGGATCTAAACAACCCAAAACAGTCCCAGCCCCTCATCAACTCCTGGACCTGGGGCCAGCAACCGGGTCAGTACCACGGTCAGATGGGGTGGGCTCACTGTATGTCAGTGTGAATATACCTCTGATAAGATCGGGTCTCAGACTTTGGTAATCACTAATTGTCAGTTTGATTTGTACATGTATCACTGATAAATGGTGTATGTAGAGGCTCAGACTTTGTCGTTCACAGATCGTTAGTGTGATGTGTATTTCTAATAAGTAATGTTGGTTGTTCATGGGATTACAGTGATTTTCAGTCTTGGATAATTAAGTTAATCATCAACTTCTTTTTGGGACAGATGGAGGGGGATTGGGAAGATGGAAGGGGAGGGACATGAGGGAAATAAAGGGGATGGTGGGGAAAAGGAAGATGGAAAGTAGAGGGAGGTGGAAGGGGGGGGGGGAGATGGAGGTGAAGGAAGATGGAAAGCAGAGGGAGCTGGAGTGGAAGGGAAGGAGATGGAGGAGGAGGATATAGAGTGGGAGGGAGATTGAAGGGGAGGAAGATGGAGGGGAAGATGGAGGGGGGGGGGAGACCTGTTGAACTGGTGGTAACAGCACAAACTCTACAAAGTACTCTCTCACAATTTTATGCTTGTGTTTATTGTATCATTGTGAGTAATCAATAGAAAATTTTATTTACTAGAAACTTAAAAAAAAAAAAGCGGTTGGGGGATATATAAATTACATTTAGCTTGAGTTTTTTCTCTAGCCTTTGTACTAACTTTTGATTATATTCCAGATGTTTCATCTTTGTGTAATTTCTATTAATTTTCTTCATCAAAACAGATTCTGATCAGTTCAAACAATGCTCGTGTAATATCTGATTAATATCTATTTGTTTCATTAAAAAGATTCAGACCAGTTAAAACAGTGCTTGAAGTCGGTGCTGTATGAGCACCAGAAGCTGTGCACCGAGGCGTCCTGTACCTCAGCCTCCATCACCAGGCTACAGCAGAGGCTAGCCATCCTCCAGCGATTCTTCATCGCACTCGGAAGACAGTCACCAAACGAGGGGAGACAACCCTCCAAGAAAAGCCAGGCAGACCAGACAAACCTCAACAAACAGAAAAGGTCAGAGTTTATCACCAAGTAATCTTGTTGTCTTTCCTGTACAATATGAGGAGATCTTGGTCTTTTTTGTCTTGGTTTTTCTTGTACAATATGAGGTTAAGTAATTTTGTTGTCTTTCCTGTACAATTTAAGGTTAAGTAATCTTGTCATGTTCATTTAATTTCTACACAAGTGGACCAGGCTAACACATGACTTGCTCACATGTACCAGTAAATTTTAATCTCAAAGGTCACAGGATGATTTCTTTTTCTGCTGACTTGTCTAAAAAGTTTGACAAATCTTATTTGGTGTAGACTATAGAATGTTAACCTAAATTTTAGCTCCATGAAGCCTGCAGAGAAAGCAACAATGGGTTTGGCCAGAGTGGGATCCAGGGCGGCCCTGAGTTTCGCCTTTGCTTTCCTACGGCGTGCGTGGCGGTCTGGTGAGGACTCGGACCTGTGTAGTGAGCTGTTACACGAGTCACTTGAGGCCCTGCAGTCCCTGCCAGAGGCTACACTCTTTGAAGAGAGCCGAGTGTCCAGCGTCTGGCTAGAGGTTGTGGATAGAGCTTCTGGTTTCCTGCAAGGGGTGGTCAGAGGGTAGGTACACTGCATCATTGAAGGATGTTGATGGGATTTTTTAATGATTTTATGTCATTTTTTCTACAGAATAAAAAGACTTTTCTACAGTATGAAAAACATAGTTATTTTATTACATGTATTGAAATGAATTTAATGCAAGTAATCTATAGATTGGGTACACAAAAAGTATTCCTACAAGTACATGAACTTTTACGGTATAATGCATGAATTTTGGTGTAAAAATGACAAAATTAAGTGTTCAGTGTGTAAATGTGTAAAAAAGATAAAATGTAAGTTTCTAAGTTGGTGATATATCAAAAGGACTCCAAACCAGTCGGGTAATCCAAGCAAGATTCCTGTTCAGGACCAGCAGATGGCACTGTGTCTCCTGTTGGAGCTGTCCATACAGAGGGGCTCCCTCAGCCACATTCTCAGCTCAGTCCTACTCCTGCTCAACCTCTGGAACAACAGCTGCCAGGAGTCGGATAACCGGATGAGTAGCGGATTAAACAGTGCTCCTCTTATCCATATGCTGCAGAGGTTCCAAGCCATCAAAGGTTCAAAATCCAGGGTGTACTCAGAGCAGAAGAAACTGGAAGAGGTGGATATTTGATGATTTTTTATGGCAAATAATGATTTTTTTTTCATTGAAAGCTTTTCAGTTTCTTTATATTTTTAGGGAAAAAAATGACTGCTACGTACTTTTATATGTATTTGTTTTCCTAATGCGTTCTGTTGTGTTCTGTCTTCCTTGCTTTTTCTCCCTCTTTCCTTCTCTCTAAACATTGATTTTATTCCCAAGAAGTCGAAGTGGAGCAAAATTTCTAAATCATCTATGAAAGTCCACAAGGTATTTGGACTTAAAAATCACACATTTTCCTTGGGGGTTAATTTTCATTGTTTGATAAACAATACATGTAGTTGTAAGTCAGAGTTTCTGATGGGGGATGTGAATTCAAAGGAACACCTTCTTTTCAAAATCAGCAAAAATTGATCCCCAACAAATATAAACGATTGTACAGTATTCGATGGATTGAAGCTGCTGTGTTTTACTATGGTACTCTTTGATTCCGACAGTCTGAGATGCAGGTAGCCAGCCCCACAGAGATCTTCCTTAACTTCTTGACCTACCCAGAGGACCCCAACACCCTGATCGATCTCCGGATGTCTGCTGTGGTCATGATGTCTCACCTAGACAGACTTGCCTTGCCATATCTCCAACCATCCAGTTCACAGAAGGTCAGATAGAGGCCCAATTATTTCTTCATTTGCATAGCGTAACATTAAGTGCTTTTTGGCACTATCAGATTACATCTTAGTTCCTCTGGATAATGAACTTTACAGTAATTATTGATGATATAGGTTTGGATGAATGTTCAGAATGTTCTCAGGTTGCATTGTGCTTCCTGTTTGCCAGGTGAGGAATGCATAAATCAATTCAGTAGAAAATTTAAGAAACTTGAAAATTTAAGAATTTGTGAAAATTTTAGAAATTGTTGATGTCACTTTTATTGCCAAATAAGTACAACTGCAAGTCTGCAATTTATATTGATTTGATTTGAACATATCTTATTATGCAAATATACATTAATTTACATAAATGGATTAGGCAGCAGGCAATACCTATGTAAGCCTTCTCCATAATTTATATTGTAGATGCTCATATTTTATGATGACATCACAGTGATGACTTCATCTGTTTTCAATGTTAAATAACATTGATTATTTTTTTCCATGTGACAGTCGATGAAGAACAGTAACTCCCAGGAGGTTATGGGGCTGGGATGGCTGGCCTGGGCCACGGAGGGAGGGGCTGCCGGACCGTTCTCTATGGACTTCTTCGCAGACATCGGAGGAGTGCAGCAGATCGCGTGCTCGGAGAGGTGCTGTTTGATCCTGTCCAAGGCCGGCAAAGTCTACATGTTGTACTACACCAGTCTCTCACCAGTAAGTCATTGTTTGTGTACATGTCGATTGTTAAACACATAGTCAAGGGTAATCGTTCAGTTGTGTTTCCTAGGAAAAGATGGCAGATTTAAATATTCTTTATGTACGGTAAAAGTGTAAATTCTGGCATTTTCATTTTTAGAGTATTTCCTCAAATGAATTTTGAAAATATTATTGAAACATTGGAAAATGTCAATTTTAGGTTATTAGAATAATTGCCAAGGGATAACATAACTCAAATGACATGCAAACTAAATTTTGTCATCATTACTTCAGAGTTAAATTAATTTTTCAGTAGAAATTTTCACAAAAACTGTTCATGAAAATCCATATTCAGTAAAAAGCCAGATTTCAAAGACGGGCAACCATTACGATTTTTTGTGTAATTTTGAAAAGAAAAATGCAGTCAAATCTTTTTAAGGTTTCCATGCATCAGATAAATATATGATTAATCAGTATCTTTTTTCTTCCATCTCTTTTAGACACTGCAGCAGTTAAATGGCTTTGGAGACAGGGAGGTCATCAGAATAGCATCTCACCCCGATGGGAAACACTACATGGGTCTGACTAGTGATGGGGAGGTGTTCTCCTGGGGCAACGGAGACGGAGGGAAACTGGGTCATGGGGACTACCAGTAAGTGTACAGGAAATATATACAGGTTTGGCTGATTGGAGGGGGGTTAAACTTTCTAATATGTCATCCGCTGCTACAGAATGATGTAATTTTTTCACAGTGAGAAAAGTTAATGGGAAGCTTATGTTATTTATCATTTATAGATGGTTATATTTCTAATGAATGCATTGTTCGGTTCCAGATTATTGTTATTTAAAAAGATGGACATGTACAATGTATTTGTTTGAGTGATTTGATAGAAGACTGTGAATGTTTAATTTGTTATTTTTTCATGTGTATCATATGTACATGCTTGATGATAACTTGAAAATAACTTGTAATAGTAGGGATATAATGTTTAGGCCTTGTAACAGTAAATCTATGAACAGAACTTTGGAGAGGTTCAGGAAGTATTGAAAATTTAAATTCCTGTATTGTATGCTTTTAAAGCATTTTTTACATTTGAAAGAAAGCACTAATTACATTGTATATAACAAGCAAATTTTCCTATTTCTTAGAAATCATGAAGAGCCTGCCTTGATTACTGGGCTGTCAGGGAAACAGGTGGCCAAGATTTGTTGTGGGAGTTCCTACAGTGTGGCCCTGACATCCAATGGAGAGGTCTACTCCTGGGGGAAGGGGAATTTTGGTCGTCTTGGTCATGGAAGCAGTGAGGACCAAACCACCCCCATGCTTCTCAAATTCTTCAAGGGCCATCGGATTGTGGATGTGGCATGTGGAAGTGGAGATGCTCAGACTCTGGCTGTAACAGATTCAGGTTAAATTCTTTTATATATCAGATCCAAGATTTTGTTACTGGTAGTTTGGACACAGCGGTCATTTTGATCTATTCGGTTTTCTAAATTTTCATCATGCATGACTGTGTGAAAATAATCACATGCATGTTTATGTATTACATATATTTTAAAAAATGTAAAATATTCAATAAAGTTAGAGAATTAACAAATCTGAAGTTCATATATGTTTACACCTCATGTATGTATTTATTAGGTGCTGTATATTCCTGGGGAGATGGCGACTATGGAAAGTTGGGGCGCGGAGGAAACGATGGATGTAAGACTCCCAAAGTGATCGAGAAGCTGATGGGTCAGGACGTTGTCCGAGTCTACTGTGGGAACCAGTTCAGCATGGCCCTGACCAAGTCTGGGGCAGTATACACCTGGTGAGTTGGTGAAATTTCATAACACTTATATATTATGTTGTTTACTTGATAGCTTCTGAACCTCACTGATATTTCTTTGCGTAGTTTAAAAGAAAAGTATATGTACATATAATTTGCTATAGAGCATGCATGAATAATTATGTATGTTAAACTTTACATTCTCAGGATTTGAATTTCTCGTGCACTTTATGTTATGGTTCCTTGGATTATTCTTGAGGTATAGGTACTTAGTAAAAGTGTTTCTTGTCATCAAAGCCCGTGGATTTTTTTTTAGGGGCAAGGGAGATAACTATAGACTGGGACATGGAACCGAGGATCATGCTAGACACCCAAAACAGATTGAGGCTCTGTCCTCTAAAAAGGTCAAGGACATTGCCATTGGATCTCTGCATTGTATGGCCATTACAGAGGATGGGGAGCTGTATGGGTGGGGCAGGAATGAACAGGGACAGTTAGGAAACCCTTCCATCAGTAACTTTACAGAACCGACCCTCATTGGGGGTATGGAGGGAAAGAATATCATTGGAGTGGCATGTGGACCAACCCAGGTAAGGACGACTAAAGCTGATCACCATTTTCTCCAATATTCTTTGTTTAGGGGTATGAAAGATAATGTATTCCCTCCATTTGATTGTCAGAGCATATTTGGTGTTTAACAAACTCTAAATCCATACCTTCTGCCTTTACCGAAATATAGATTTGCTATTTTCTTATAGATACACAGGTATATCCTTATCTTTTTTTTGGGGGGGGGGGGATATTTATAGTACATGTTATGCATGACATTTTATTGCAAAGTGTCAAGCTACATGTAGGAAATATGTATTGGTTATTTTTTTCCCCAGACATTTGCGTGGACCAGCGGGGGACAGTGGATAGTCAGCAGTAGGGTACCTTTCATTGTGGACGTGTGTAAGAGTACGTTTGAGCAGCTGGATGAACTGTTGGGGGAGGTGTGTGTAGATATGGATGGACAATCAGACTGGCCACCCCCACAGGACAAAGAGTGCCTGGCCGTGGCAGGACTGAACCTTCTCAATCTTCAGGTATGGATTGCGGGGTTTTTTTTTTCATGGGAGGAGGCGGGGGGGGGGGGGGGGGGGGGGGGGTCGAGAGGAGGAGGATTAAATTCAACTTAACATGTTGATGCATAATTATAAGTATGTTATTATGAATAGAAACTGAGTGGAGTTATAAAATATTATCCAATCTTAAAGGATTTTTTTTATGCATGCAAGTTGTGTTGAGTTTATTGAGGAATGACGTAGGAGTTTCATTCTAATTTTAAGAAAGATGTAAGTTGAGACTTTAAACAAAAAGCATGATTAGAAACAATTGGTTCTGGTTATGTTCATATCATGTTAAGTATGAATTTTCTAAATGTTTAACCCTGCTATATTGCTCTCTCAGTTTTATGCCACCATCTGTCAGTCGGAGAGCACGGAAGGATTGGGTCTGGGGCCAGGTAGCCCACTAGTCACCAGTCTGAAGCAGAGAGTTGTCTCCCTCGCAAGTAACGTGGGCGTCATTAACACGGTACAGCTGGCTGCCCAGAACGCCCTACAGAGTGGATGGTCCATCTTACTGCCCACCGCTGAGGAGCGGGCCAGAACTTTGTCTACTCTCCTGTCAAATGAAGGTACAACTCTAGATCAGGTGCTTGGGCCATAGAGCTCAAGCTCAGTTGTATTTTTACTGAAGAACTATAGAGTGGAAAATTAGACAAAGATAAAAAGTGAGTTTCTAAAAGTTCTATGGTCACAGATCCAGGGCTTCATGTTCTGAAACATTAAGAGATAGAGTTTTGGTTTTTTTTCCTCCTGTGATACATGCATTTGATGAACCAGCATAGTACAGTGCACTGTGTCTTATGGAAGCTGCCACTTATATAATTATATTATCTCTTTGATAAAATGTACATTTTTTAATACAAATTTTGCATTGAGGAATTGGTTTTGAAACTGAAGTAACAACACACAGCAAACATGATGATGTTGATTTATTTACTAGGTTTATGGAATATAATATAAAAGAAACTCATTCTGTCTATTTTACACTATATTTCTATGAAGAAGCAAATGCTATTTATTTATTATTGTAACAAGTGACCATTTTTTCTCTCCAGTAGTTGGCCACGATGCCAGCATCATGAGTCCAGGTCAGCGATTTATGACGGATCTTCTGGTCAGCAGTTTAATGGCTGACGGAGGATTAGAATCTGCACTGGAGGCTGCCATCAAAAATGAAATCTCTGAGATAGAGGGCAAAAAGGTCAGTTTACATACATGTACATGTGACCTCTCTATGTACTGGTAGTCAATCCATTCAATACAATGCTTGGGCTTTTGGGTTGTATGTGACACCACAAAACGAAATCTGTTTATATTGAGTTGGAGAGGGCTTTTAGACATTGATTGTGAAATTTTGGTTTTTTAAGGCGTCGAGCTAATGCTCGGCAGCCTTCTAGCGATCGTCTGGATTGGCAATCGTCCAAAAATTCATGCACTGCACCGCCTTTTTAATACATAAAAAATAAGTTCCTTGAAGTATTAAACGTTTTACAAGATTTGTATTCCTTTAATTCAACTCAATTGTGTACAAAAAATCCAACTTTGCCTCCCTGGTTATTGACAACTCATTGCATTAGTATAAATTTGCTTAATCAAGAAATGGCGGATGAATACAATAGGGTGCAATGTAAACATTCACTAAAATATTATTTAAGTTTATCGCTTACATTTTAACTGGAGACCGTGCTCGATAGAAATAAAATTTGATATGTAAATTAATTTGTTATCGGGCATGGTCTCCAAAATAATTGTAAGCATTAAACTTATCTAGAGATTTTTTTGCAATTAATAAACACGATAATGCAGTTGGTTTTAGATAGCACGTGTTGTGGATTTGTTTGTAAACAACCATAGCATAAGGTAATCTTGTTGGGAATTGAAATAAATAAAAGTATGTTTTATTATTATAATTAGGGACACACTGTTAATGTATTCAAATTATGAGCCTGTGAAAATTGTGGAAAGACTTCTTAAAGCAGAAAGAAAATGATTTCTTTGGAACTTTGAAATTTCTTCGATTTTTTGTAACCATGATGAGTTATTGTATTATAAACGCATCACTACCTATTTTATAACCAAATATTCTGATTATTGTTTTTGAAACAGCACAAAACGTAATTCATTTCCTTTTCTATTCTAATATTATTTGATATACGACTATTAGTACAGTACAGAAATTCAAATTATTGATATCATTCTATATAAAAGAAAATGTCAGCTCGACGCCTTTGTGGGCGTTCCGGCCTTTGATTTTTATTTCTAATAAGATGATACATTGAAAAAGTTGCACACACAAACATCTATCCCATCACATCATTATGTTAAGCCCAACTTTGTTAATGTTAACTGTGATGGGTAATTCTGAAGTGTTGTTTTCAAGGAAAGAGAAGAAACTTCTGAGTTGCTCACCTGTGAGAAATCTGGCGACGTTCAGTCCAGTCCAGATCCCTACCCCCCAGAGGGTGATGAAAATGGGGCAACCATTCCTCTCCTTCAACTAATACAACAACTTCTAAGGTATTTTAAGAAGTACTTATTATCACTGTAAAATAACCATATCATTATAAAATGACTTGTACTATAGATGTACATTTAGTTCTAGAGTCTGAAATGTCCCTGTCGAAATTTACAAATTCTGTAAATAAAAGCTCAGAAAATGTGCAGCTGGAGATAGTAGAAATTTGCCATTTAAAAAAAATTGTTGGACCAAAATTCTTTACACCAATCATTCTGGTTGGTCGTTGCAGGAACTCGGCCTCCTATTCCCTGTCCCACCTGGAGGACATCTCCAAGGACCACTTCCTGAAGACGGAGGAGTGGGAGGTGTCGGACACTTCCTCCTCCCTGGATCTCCTACTCCAGGTCCAGCGACTTCTGGTCTCCCGGATCTTCCCTCTGGATGGGGAGGGACAGGTGCCCACAATGGGCACAGAAAAAGGTGGGCAGTGGAAGATATCTATAATATATAGCATCAGTATATGTTTACATGATTTGTCCTGTCTCATACTCTTGGAATTGTAAGCAGTTTATTATTCATATAAATAGAATTTAACCCAGATTTTCAAGACATTTTATTTATATGCTTGATTTCAAAGTTGTGTTGGTCAACTTGGTGTACGCAATGTAAAATCTAACTATGTTCTTCATATTTAAGACTAGTCATTGAAATAAATAAGTTTAGACTTAATTGAAATCTTGTATTTACATGTAACGGTACATGCAGGTTGGCCTATAATAAAATATTGTTTCCTTTATAAATCTTCCTCTCCTTATCATTAGCATGTAAATTTCATTCTATAATTTACATTGTAACTGCATGACCGGTTTTCTGTTGTACTGAGGGTATATGACTTGTTGTTACAGAGTTGCAGTTGCTGGGGGCGGGGTCCCTGTTGAGGAAGTACACCCTGCTGCTGGGGAACCATGTGGCCATGATCCTCCCCCAGGCCACCAGTCTGGCCTGTGTTAGCAGCAAGCACTTCTCTGTCGTGTCCCAGGTCCTCACCAAAGATGTCACAGGTCAGTGTTAATATAGGTCCTCACCAAAGATGTCACAGGTCAGTGTTAATATAGGTCCTCACCAAAGGTGTCACAGGTCAGTGTTAATATAGGTCCTCACCAAAGATGTCACAGGTCAGTGTTAATATAGGTCCTCACCAAAGATGTCACAGGTCAATGATAATATAGGTCCTCACCAAGGATGTCACAGGTCAGTGTTAATATAGGTCCTCACCAAGGATGTCACAGGTAAGTGTTTATATAGGTCCTCACCAAGGACGTCACAGGTCAGTGATAATAAAGGTCCTCACCAAGTATGTCACAGTCAGTGTTAATAAAGGTTCTCATTAGGACCTTAGCTTCTAATGATTATTCAAAGAAAAATTCTAAACAACGAGCAAACAGTCATGAAATAGTTTTCTTTGGTGCAACCGTTTTACTGACCACATGTCGCAATTTCTTAGTCAGTTCGACTTCCAAAAACAGTCTGCCCATGACAAGTCATAGATCTCCGTCTGAAATATCATTTTGGATAGTAGTAACATGTATGTGCCCGCTTTACAATTGTATTTTCTATGTAATAAAAAGATTGTTTGGTGTTAAAAGAAATAAAGTAAAATGTTCATGCACATTGAATGAAGTACAATAAATGATAATTGTAATGGTACTCAACAGTGTTATTCATTAAAGATTTATTTAGAGATGAACAGACACGAATGTGACATGTGGCTTTAACAGTCATGATAATAATTAACACCCACTGACCAATTTTCCTCCAAGAGTTCATCTCTATGATTTTAATGGTCTCCAAATTAACTTGATGCGATAATAGTCTCAAAAATTTTTTTTTTTAAATTGTCTTAAAATGTACATTATTTTTATTTTATATGACTTTTCTGACGATTATTGATTTTGTTATCCATGACCATCGTTCAGATTGATTAATCAGTTAATCAGTTAGAGATTGCCTTCCCTACTTTATACAGAAACGCTACTTCTGTTTGTTAACTGCAATTTTTAAACGATTGAAAATTATTGTTAAGGTGTACTTAGCAGAAAATTTTTGCTCCTAAATCATTCATAGACAAATTGTATGCGGTTGCAACTTATTCATGCTGTTTATTTCGGACATGCAATGTACCCTTGGGGGCAAAGAAGTGAATACCCTGTTGTCTCTGATTGGTCACCCCTTTGAGCTGTTCGAAGATTACCGCTATGCAGACAGTCAAGACTTTTTATAAATCTGCGTCAGAAATGTCACATCATGAATGTGAAATTTTTCCCATTTTCCTGAACTACCATGACATTTTGGCAGGGATTGACATTAATGGTTGTCCGATTGCCCGGGGCAAGTGAAATCTCGTTTCGGGCAAGTGAAACTATGAACTTACTTTTTGGATCGGACAAGTGAAAATTTGAATAGAAATATTTAACTTTAAGTGAGAAATTAATTTGTAAACATAATAATAAACTTTCACTAGCTTTGCGTTTGGAAAACCCCAGTGTTCATTTTAGATAAGCTGTTCCCTATTAATGTTTATTCAATTATCAAATTTATCTTTTAGATTTTACCTTGATAGTTGAAAGATATTATGCCCTCAATTCCATAATTCTGTTGCATTCTTTTGATAAAACTGTGTATTATGATGTAGTTTCAATTTTTGTTTACGAATTTTGAAGCTCAAAGTGGGGGGGGGGGGGGGGGGGGAATTATGCACAACTGAGTATTAATTATAGCAAATTACAGTTTATCACATTAAGTTAATAAAGATCCCAGTCAAATACCAAGTCCTCACCAAGGACATCACAGGTCAGTGTTCAGTGTTAATATAGGTGGTCCTCACAGATCTAAGTTACAATAGAATTGTCATGATTGTAGGTGGTATAATTTTCATGGCCATCAGGGTGACACTTAATCAAGAATGTGCATCCTTTTTTACATCCTTTTTTGTAAAAGCTTGATCTATTTTCAAATTCGTACAAATATGTATTTGCTAAGCACTATTTCTTGCTCAATAATGTTTATTATATTAAAAAGATAAAGATGACAAGAAGAATATAAAAGACTGTTGTTTATTTGAATAAGAACAGGTATTTGAATTGAATTACATTTAATTCATTTGGCCATCATTTTTAAAAGTTGATCATGACCACAGAAAATGTGGTTTCTGAAATGTCACTGTATAGACTTTGACCATAATGAAGCTTTATCCACACTCTGTCCCCGACCTGTAGCTGTTGTACAATGAGGTTAGAGGCAGGCTGAAATACATCAACATTGGCATTATTATATGCCATCATTCCTGCCTTCTCACTGCCATTGATAACTATTCTTGACCAGAAAGACTCCCTGCGATATGCAACAATTGTACTGAAAATGATATAGAGACCAGCCCTAGGGGTGGTGAAGATTCCAGTGGAAATATCATATCCTCCTCCCACCTGGTATAATACTGAATTGAATTTAACAGGGTGTCCAACAGCAAATGTATGTGTGCAGCAGCTACTGAATCCTGCTGTAAAAGCTACATGGGGTCCTGTGAAAGAAAAAATGCAGCAGTAGCATGTTGATGTAAAGCTTTCAAATGACTCTACAGGAAACGGTTGAGTTTGAATATGTACTAAAGTGGCGATTTGAATTGAAACAAGCAATCCAACTGAATAAATTGTTTTAAAAACTGTATGTTATGTTTAAAGATGCACATTGAATGGTACATGTAAGAGTAAAGTAGAGAGATTTTGGGCTGCAAAGTTGAAGTGGTCAAGAAACATGAATATCCATGTCAAGAAACCAAAGTTGGGAAAGAATATCCAGATGTGGATTATTAAGAACTGTCGGTGATTCAAGGAAGGTGTCAGTCCAAATATCAAGCTGATAATTATTCAATAACCATGGTGTAAACTGAGGTGACCACAAGGGCCCTTGAGCCTCTTTGTTTTAGACAGTTGGTCATTGGATTGTGAATGCAGTGGTTTCATCGTTTCTAGCTAAATTCATGCATAAAAAATCATTAACATAAATCATAAATTATACATACCTTGACTCGCTGCAATGTGCGAAAGAGAAGCATTGAATTTTGCTGTAGTTGTGTCTAAGGTGTCTGTGAGCTGTTGAATCTCTGCCATTGTTTGGTTTTGCATGTCCAGAAGTGACAATGATAAATACCGCATCTGAAGTTGTTGACTTCGTAGACTAGTTGACACTTTATTTGTAATCTCTCGATCTTGGAGTTTTATTTTACGAACAATCTCATTGGTTATTTGGCTCTCGAGTCTCAATTCTTGGAAACCTGTTTGAGAGGTGACATTCAAATCATTTAGATCATCTCTCAAGATTTGGTTTTCACTTTGTACTTGGTGGAGAGAATTTTCCAGAAGAATTATTCTCTGCTGTGAAGTTTGGTTTAAGGTTTTCAGGATTTGGACATCTTCTTTTAGGGATTTTTGCTTGAGCTCATAGATTTGCTGCTGTTGCTGAAGTAATCGGTTTTCCTGTTGCAAAGCTGCTAAGTCCTTCAATGCAGAATCCAAAACAGTTTGCATTTTTTGAAGCTGTTGTAGAACAGTTGGATCCATTTGTCCATTGGATATGGATGTGGATGTTGCGTTGGATTGTGGTCCATTGAAGAGCAGAGCATTTCCGTGGAAAACTGTGCAAAGTAAAACAAGACTTGTTATGAAGCTGCTCATACTTGAATGTTTATTGTGACACTGGTATGATCCAACATGTAACTTTTTTATCTCTTTCATTTAGAGTTAACAAGGTTCAGTTGACTCTGGCCTCAATTTATCTGTTTCAATTTATCTTATCATGACTAACCTATACTTATTATTTTTACCAGGGACATATTTAATACTGTGAAGTTATGAACTAGCTTTGCGTTTGGAAAACCCCAGTGTTCATTTTAGATAAGCTGTTCCCTATTAATGTTTATTCAATTATCAAATTTATCTATTTAGATTTTACTTTGATAGTTGAAAGATATTATGCCCTCAATTCCATAATTCTGTTGCATTCTTTTGATGAAACTGTGTATCATGATGTAGTTTCCAATTTTTTTTTTTTTTTTTTTTTTTTTTTTATACAAATTTTGAAGCTCAAAGTGGGGGTGTGAATTATGCACAACTGAGTATTATATCCCAGTCAAATACCAAGTCCTCACCAAGGACATCAAAGGTCAGTGTTAATATAGGTGGTCCTCACAGATCTAAGTTACAATAGAATTGTCATGATTGTAGGTGGTATAATTTTCATGGCTATCAGGATGACACTTAATCAAGAATGTGCATCCTTTTTTTACATCCTTTTTGTGAAAGCTTGATCTATTTTCAAATTCATAAAAATATGTATTTGCAAAGCACTATTTCTTGCTCAATAATGTTTATTATATTGAAAAGAGAAAGATGACAAGAAGAATATAAAAGACAATTGTTTATTTAAATAAGTACAGGTATTTGAATTGAATTACATTTAATTCATCTGGCCTTCATTTAAACAGTTGATCATGACCACAGAAAATGTGTTTACTGAAGTGTAACTGTATAGAGTTTGACCATAATAAAGCTTTATCCACACTCTGTCCCCGACCTGTAGCTGTTGTACAATGAGGTTGGAGGCAGACTGATACATATTAAGACCGACATCATTATATGCCATCAACCCTGCCTTCTCACTGCCATTGATAACTATATTTGACCAGAATGACTTGCTGCGTTCTGTAGTAATTGTACTGGAAATGATATAGAGACCAGCCCTAGGGGTAGTGAAGATTCCAGTGGAAATATCATATCCTCCTCCCACCTGGTATAATACTGAACTGAATATAACAGGTTGTCCAACAGCAAATGTACAGTACAGCTCACGAGTATCCCGACACCCACCGTGTAAAAAACACGGTGGAAAACGGTCTGTGTCGCACCGTGTACACGGTGTGACACCGTGTATGTGTATTGGAAAATTCAAGAAAAAGCACCGTGTCGCACCGTGGCCGCCTGTGAAACTCCGTGGCCACTGTGTTACTCCGTGGATATCGTTACCTGAGACGTTGATAGAAATAGCGTATGTTTAGAAACAAATAAATTATGGCTAAACAAGGTTTGAAACATATAGATCCTGTTCATATTTAAAAAAAAAATATCGACTTACGTTGCATGGACCTAGAAAATTGTCGGGGCTGTCAACGTGAAGTTAAGTTTATGTGATCTGAAAACTCGACGTAAATGGGTGCCTTTTAATTCATTTGTTCTTAAATAAATTGAAATTAATTCACCAAATATATTTAATAATCAGTTGATATAAAATCAAAATTCAAATTAATTTAATCGTGTTTTTTTTCCTAAACACACGTGATGTTGTAACTGACGATCTGATTAAAATGTCGGGAGCTTCAACGTCATTTTTTCTGTTATCTGAAAACTTTCTGATTTATTAATTAATTTACAGTCTTAATATAAACCAATTAAAAATGAAAAATGAAAACGTTTCAGATAATGTTTTTTTTAAAACACGTTGATGTGCTGTAGTAAATAACAACCCCATATTACCGATGACTCGAATAATTTGGACTTCAGCTATTTATGTAGCAATAAATAAACAAAAAATCACTTTTATATTATAGTTTATAGTTAAATACCTGTACAAACTCTTGTTAAATTATATTCAAACATTGCACAGGTACTAAAAATATACCCGCATTTCATAAAATAACTTTCAACTTTATTTCCTTATAGCGGGTAATGGCCTTGTGATTTCACATGAAAAATCACTCGTGCGATACACCTGTACGGAAGCTGATCAGATACACAACATTGTCTTTCATCTTGGGTTCTATACACAACAGGTGTTATTGTCTGTCTTGTTAGGTGTCATTGTAATTTACAACTAACTGTGTGTATATTTGGACGTCTGAACAGGTGTACTCGAGATGCCGTTATTCACACCTTTCCACGGACACCTGTTTGGTTACTCATCACAACCTGTCGTGTGTATGGTCTGAAAATATATTTCTTCTACTTTGTTAGTTCCATGATTTTTTCTAATCTCTAACAAACAAAAAAATTGTCTGTAGATATGTACACAAACAACTACACGTAAGACTATCGGCGCGTGGATCCGGAGAACAATTCAGCAACTCTATAAATGCGGGAATTTCACAAAGTATTAACTTGCGATAAGAAATTATTTACCGGGTACACATACATGTATGTACGAAAAAACTTGATTGATTAACAAGATGAATGAGATAAAACCGGTAACTTTTTGCAAGCATTTTAAACAGTTAACACAACTTTATTTACTTTATAACCAATCTAATACGTGTGATGTGAAATAGCGTCGAAATTTTAACGAAAAATCTTATTACATCGTGTACTTTACAAGCTTTTAGTAATTGTGTATAAATCGTTATTAGAATTATAGATCTAAAATAAATGAATTAAATTTATACAAATAGAACTCTTATAATTCAAAAATGATTGCACAAAAGTACACACTGAGAGAGAGAGAGAGAGAGAGAGAGAGAGAGAGAGAGAGAGATTCTACAACGCTATATTCCAACTCCATACATGCAATATAAGAAAGAAGAAACTAAACATTTCAAACACTAAATACTTCATTGCTAAACATTTTTCTATTTTGCGGACTTAAAAAAACAATAGAACGACATTTGTTCCTTATCATGGAAGGAGCACGTGGTCTATCTCGCGGGCTGATTTGATTGACAGGGATAGCACGTCGACTCTGCCTGCATAGATTATATCGCAATTTTAGGGAAAAGGGTTCAATATAATGGAAACTATAAATCTAACTTATTAAACTGAATTACAAGTAAAATGTACTAAAAATTAAACTCATACCAGTATCCCTCTCTCTCTCTCTCTCTCTCTCTCTCTCTCTCTCTCTCTCTCTCATATGACGATCATTTAACAATCAAACAGTAATTATTGCAATACTGAGTAGTTTCTTAGAACACAAAAAATTTCTAAACCCAAGTTGCTTATAAAGATGAAATAAAAAAATTATGAAGTACCGATCCACGGACTCTAAGCGCTATGAATATGTACTGTGTGGTACTACATGGATAAGTACATCACACATGTCTAAAAGAAAGAAAATTTGAAAATATATGAAATGTAAAGCCGTATAATTATATATTTAGAGAAAGTACAGTTGTTTTCAACAACCCGTTATATTTGGTATCGTTGAATAGAGTATAAGTGAGAGAAGATCACAGTTATGGTTCTATGCACTATTGAAACTGCCAAACTACAGTAACTACGATTACTACTACGTTTAAAAACGGACTGAAACAAAAACTTATGGAACCGTGTATTTGAATTTTAAAAAGGAAAAGAAAGTGTTAGTGTTTTAATTGATCAAATCTTTATGTGAGCGATATCGATTTTTTTGTTGTTCATAATATCAACAAAAATCAACCGTAACAATTGCATACGTCTGAAAATTGCGTGCCTACAAATTTTATTTATTTATTTCTATTTTTTTTTTTTTGGTCTTTTTCTTTAATTCTCTTACGTGCATCAATAAATATTTTATTCTTTATAAGTTCTATTCCTAAATCCTCCTTTTTTCACAGGTAAATACCGCGTGTTACACCGTGTTACTGTCCGTGTTGCATCGCGTTGCACCGTGTTGCGCCGTGTTTTTTCTCGTTTCGTGGCCGTAACAGAGAACAATAGATCAAAGGTACCGACACTTCCACGCTCAGCGTGGACTTTCAAACACGGTGGTCGGTGTTTTTGTCGGGATACTCGTGAGCTGTACTGTATGTGTCGTAGAGCCAATGAATCCTGCTGTAAAAGCTACATGGAGTCCTGTGAAAGAAAAAATGCAGCAGTAGCATGTTGACATAAAGCTTTCAGATGACTCTATAGGAAACGGTTGAGTTTAAGTATGTACTAAAGTGGAGGTTTAAATTGAAACAAGCAATCCAACTGAATAAATTGTTTTAAAAACTGTATGTTATGTTTAAAGATGCACATTGAATGGTAAGAGTAAAGTAGAGGGATTTGTGGCTGGAAAGTGGAAGTGGTCAAGAGACATGAATATCCATGTCAAGAAACCAAAGTTGGGACAGAATATCCAGATGTGGATTATTAAGAACTGTCGGTGATTCAAGGAAGGTGTCAGTCCAAATATCAAGCTGATAATTATTCAATAACCAATTAACCATGGTGTAAACAGAGTTGAATTCTACTGAGGTGACCACAAGGGCCCTTGAGTCTCTTTGTTTTAGACAGTTGGTCATGGTTGGATTGTGAATGTGATGGTTTCTTCATTTCTAGCTAAATTCATGCATAAAAAATCATTAACATAAATCATAAATCATACATACCTTGACTTGCTGCAATATGTGAAAGAGAAGCATTGAATTTTGCTGTAGTGATGTCTAAGGTGTCTGTGAGCTGTTGAATCTCTGCCATTGTTTGGTTTTGTATGTCCAGAATTGACAATGATAAATATCGCATCTGAAGTTGTTGACTTCGTAGACTGGCTGACACATTATTTGTAATTTCTTGATCTTGGATTTTTATTTTGCGAACAATCTCATTGGTTATTTGGCTCTCCAGTCTCAATTCTTGGAAACCTGTTTGAGAGGTGACATTCAAATCGTGTAGATCATCCCTCAAGATTTGGTTTTCACTTTGTACATGGTGGAGAGAATCTTCCAGAAGGATTATTCTCTGCTGTGAAGTTTGGTTGAAGGTTTTCAGCATTTGGACATCTTCTTTTAACGATTTTACCTGTAGTTCTAAAGCAGAATGCTGTTGTTCAGACAGTTTCTGCTTTAGCTCATAGATTTGCTGCTGTTGCTGAAGTAATCGGTTCTCCTGTTGCAAAGCTGCTAAGTCCTTCAATGCAGAATCCAAAACAGTTTGCATTTTTTGAAGCTGTTGTTGAACTGCTGGATCCATTTGTCCATTGGATGTGGATGTGGATGTGGATGTTGTGTTGGATTGTGGTCCATTGAAGAGCAGAGCATCTCCGTGGATAACTGTGCAAAGAAAAACTAGTAGACCTGTTATAAAGCTGCTCATACTTGAATAATTTTTGTGACACTGATACAATCCAACATACAACCTCTTTATCTCTTTCAGTTAGAGATGACTAGACTACTGCTAACTTTGGCCTCAATTTATCATAGGTTTTTCAATTTATCTTATCATGATGGACCTTAATAAACATTTTCACCTGTGACATATGCTCTAAATCCATTTCAAATCACTGATACAACCTCATGATAATATCTTAATTTACTTGCAATTTTTTTTTTAGAGATTTATATTGCAGTTCTATACTTTTTCATGCAAGTTACTGCTTATTAATAAGTAAGTCAATGGTGAAGGTATGATATTCCAAAGTACCATGGCAAATGGCAAACAAAGTTAAAAGCACAACAATCCCACTTGGAGCAGTTAGGAAATGATAGATTGCAATGCTTTTGCAAAACCCTTGAAAATGAATTTGGACAAAAAACAGATTAAAATGTCACTAATCAATTTATATAATTAGTGTGTACTGAAAATCAGCTTGATAACTGTATTCAATGTTTGTTAGAGTTAGGTACATTGGTGGTTTAAAGTATTTGAAATTGAAAATCTATAAAAATTGAACAATCACAACTTCCAATGATTCAAAAAATTTCCCAATAAATCAATCTTTATGAAAATAAGATTATGGGCGAATTTATTGATCAAAAACTAGTTTAGGTTTAAATTCGGTTTTGCAAACCTTTCATTTATTTGCAAAACTGGTTTTGAACTAGTTTTAAACTAATCCTCGGGGGTTTTAAATCCTTTCAAGATGGCGGAGAGGTGTTCGAAAGAGAGCTGTTGATACTCAAGTGTGGCACATGAGTCAAAGAATGAACTCAGCGAAGCATATGGGTATCGTTCTAACGTTAAACATATGTGTCTCAAAGGATCTAGCTATGATAGTACATATAGTACTGACCAAAATAAAAATGTGGAAGAGAGAGATTCCATTAATACTGACACTGAGAATCACCTTTTTGCAATTTACAACAGGCAAAGGAGAACCTTTTAAAGTGGTTGATGAAAAAAAAAAGAATTTATTGAAAGATCTGCTCATAACATTCTTTAGTACACATTGTAATGCATGTAATAAGTTCGCCTGTCTATTTTATTGCTGGCCATTCAACTACGGCTCTTTGAAATCAACAAGATTTGTCTTGCTTTTGAGCTAAGCCACGTAATTAGTGGATATCTCACTTGAAACCAGTGTCATTTTTAACTTGTTTCAAACGCCTTGAGTGAATCAAATGATCTCTATTGATACACGTGTAGAAAATGAATATTAATATAGTTTTTCATAGCAGCATTCACTTTTCCAAAATATTGATATGGTGTTAAAAGCCAATTTTGCAGTGGGTTCGCAGAATAACCTAATATGTGTGTATTGCCAGGAAAAAAATTGTCTGCACTGTTTAATAAAGACTTTCATGCAAATGCAGATGAGTTCAAAAATTATCTTCTTTAGACTTCAAGAGCAAATCCAGTAGGTATGCGAGTGCAATGACAGCCATTTTTTCAAACTAACTTTCCATTTAGTGCTAAACCTTCAAACCAACCAACTAGTTTCAAACAGATATGAAACTATTATCAAACCATAAACCTAAACTCGAACTAGTTTTTGATCAATAAATTCGCCCTTAATTTTCTCTGTTTTAAAAGTTATCTTACATGGAAAACTTTTTAGAATTTTAACCACAAACTTTAAACGGCATTTTAGAATTTTATCAGATTATTTAATAAAAGATAAAAAAACTTTAAACGGCATTTTAGAATTTTATCTGATTATTTAATAAAAGATAAAAGAAAATTATCAGAAGATATTACATGTAATATGACCAAACCTTCAATAAAACAAATGGTAATTATACTTTGTTTTACCTATATTCAGGTGTTCTGTTGCCTGAGATGGTGACCTCCATGGTACTGCTACAGCTGAAGGCGCCAGGAGTGATTCACGCCTCCCGGTCTGTCCCGGTGCTGGAGGAGATTCTGGACATACTGGACACCTACAACAAGTTGGCGCCGGGGCTGGACAGGGACGACAAGGAAGATCTCGCCTGGCCGGGGGTCTGGAGTAAGTGGGAGGGGTTATGTACAGTCATTGCTGGAATTTTTTCCTTTTGGTTAAAAAAATGAAAAATTTTACTTTTGACCATGATGGATTTGTGTTGTGAGCTGTGTACATGTATATGTCATTTTAAACGATCTAGTTATTTTTTTTTTCAAACTACATATTATCATTCTTGATATTAGTTCATGAACCTATTATACAAGTTAGATGAAATATCATCAGCAAACTCTTTGAATAATTATTTTGTTTGTCTGCTTATAGGTTACACCTTGGAAAAATACACACACAAACCTAGTGAAGACATTAACATTATCCGTCAGGCAGATTTAGAGAATCACAACAAGGATGGAGGATTATGGGTAGTGATTCATGGAAAGGTGTATGATGTGCAAGAATTCAAAGCTCAGGCGCCATGTGGGAGTGAGAAACTTCTTCAGTATGCAGGTAAATCTCTATCAAAGAAGTGTTGCTGTACATCTACATGTGTATGTACATGTTCAGCATATCTTTTGAAAAGAGACAAGTTGATGTGATACAAGTTTAGGTTTTGTTTTATTAATGTAATGTATTTAACCAAATGAGTTTTGTAATTTTTTCAGCTAAAGATGCAACCAAGGCCTTCGAGTTGCAGCATCATTCAGATGAAGCCAGGGAACTGATGAAATCCTTCTATGTAGGACAGTATTTAGATGTAAGGACTTTACAGACATTTTCTACTACCGGTTCAGATTTGTTTGTTGGTTTAATCCATCTATACATTAAAGATGTTATAGATTTATAGATGACTTTCTTAGCTGGAATTAATGGCCTATAATCTTGCAGCCTCAGAAAGACATTGTCCAGACCATGGAAGATTTTTATACAATGACCTTTAACCTTTCAGCCTCAGAAAGACATAGTTCAGACCTCGGACACCAGCACTGCCTCCTCCCCCCTAATGGACACACAGCGGACCTTGGGGGTACTGCTTGGTCTCCAGGCAGCGTACCAGGCCCGGGGGACCCGCCGTTCAGCTGAGGAGGAGGAATACCATGAGTGGCTCAAGTCTGAGTTCTTTGCTGGGGGACTGCAAGTACTACAACCTAAAAATCAATTTGAGGAGGAAAAGGGAGAGAGCCGGGGCTCTGCTTCAGGGGGGACAACTCCTGGTAATTAAGATTGCAGTGAATGCTACTCTGACTGAAAATAAACCTTGAAACAATATATGTGTGCTTCCCTATTGGTAAATACTATCATTGTTGCCAATAGATTTACTTTTTTAAAATGATTCAACTCTGTAAAGACAAATGTGGTTTCAACTGAAAAGTAGTCAAAATTTTTAAGGTGATATTTTATCAGATTTAAAAATGAATACCTTAATGGTACATTTCATTTATTTATTTACATTACATGTTTTGTTGGGGGTGGGGGATCCTTTAAGTTGCATTGATTTTTCATAGACTTGATCTTTATTGATTTCCAGGAGCCACACCCACCTCTGAGGTCAAACATATGCCAGGCCTATCAGAGAAGGAGAAGCTGTTTGACAGACAGGCGTCACAAGCTGACACATCCCGCCCCTTCCTGACTTCCCTGGCTGAGGGCCGGGTCCAGGACCCCTGTGTGAAAACATTCCTGACAGTCATGGACAAATATCTCAAGCATCACCATCTCTTCTCCCTAGACGTTCCATCCGATCACCCCCTAGAGGAAGTCAGCAGGTGACCAAGTTATTTATTTTAGTTAAAATAAAAAATGATTCCAAATTTGAAATGTGCAGTATTATTAATGCTGATATCATTAATCAGATAATGCATGTATAAAAATGTGCTGGAGTTTAGCAATGGTGCAGTGGTTAAACTTAGTTCAGTGCTATACATCTCAAACTGAGCATATTTATATAACACATTTTATATTCTAAGTTTTAAAAAGTTTAAAATTGATACTAACTTTCTTTTTTCTTTCTTTTATTGTAGAATTCTCTTAGCAGTGCTTCTAAAGCACCATGACTTGGGTCATGCAGCATTAGCCATAGTCGAGCAAGGAGATCACTCCAAGCATTCAGTTCCAAAGTCAATATCAGAACTGTTCAAAGTAGTCAGCAAAACGAAACGCAGCCTAATTCAGGTATCTCTTATACATGTTTTAAATGAATAAATTGATTGCAAAAATTTGATTCTTTAAATGTTCATAATATTAAATGAATCTACAATGCCATTGTTAAAAAAGATTTGGTGTTTGGAAATTTTTACCACTGTCTTGAAAGGTCTTTTATTTAAAAAAAAATATAATTAAATCAACAGGTTCATCAAGAGCATAGTCGGTCCTACAAGGAAGTGTGCGCCCCCGTGATTGAGAGATGCAGGTTTCTGTTCAATGAACTGCGACCAGCTGTTGGTAACGAGGTCAATGCCATGAGTCGCTCCTGTTTGTTAAAGAGCACTCCACGGTGGAAGACGGTGTCCATTAAAATGATGGAGGACAAGAGGAGATCTAAACGATGCAAAGGTAATTTTTTTTTTTTGAGGGGTCTCACCTTAGATTGTCCTCATAGTTAGAGAGAGAACTCTCACTAGGAAATACATATTTTTTTCTATTTGCTAAATTTTGTACTACAGCATAAACATATGCTGAAATTATATGCATTAAAAATTCAAATAAGATATTTTGTGTGAAAAATATTAAAATGCAAAATGTAATACCGAGATAAGTCAACAGAATAGAGTTTTACCTTAAAAAGGAAAAAATTATTATGTCTCCCCTTTCAAAGGGGAGACATATTGTTTTTGTCAACTTTCTTTTTCTTCTTCTTCTTCTTCTTCTTATTCTTCATCCAAATTTGTCCAGGCCGTAACTTAAATACTCTTTTAATTTGTGACCTTGACCAATCTTGTGTCTCAAGTTAATTCATTTTCTAAACTGTATCATATATGGATGATATCTAACACATAGATGACTTCATTCTTTTTCACTAATTAAATTTGCCCCATATTACAATCCTTGGGGAGAAGGGGAGACATGTGTTTTTTTTGTATAAAAAAAACAATACCCACTAGTTTGGGATTATTATGCACAAAAAATGCATTGTAGAGGCAATTGTCTGTTAATGAAATGGTTTGTTATTTAGATGTTGAGTTGATCACAGTGGAGGAGGAACAAGTGGATGTTAAAGTGGAGAATGAGATGGAAGGAGAGCAAGGAGCAGGTGGTGGAGAGAGGATCGAAAGTGTGGATAAGGCTCCTGCTGAAGTGGATGGGGTGGAGAAAGCCAACCCAGATGTGGAGGATGAAGATGAGGTTAAGGTCTTCCCGAAAGGAGAGGCACCCAAAAAGATTGATCATCCAGCAGGTGGAGCTGTGGGCTCAGATCACAAGGTCAAGTGTCACAGAAAAAGGGTGAGTCTAAACAAACAAATCTCAACCTTATGACTGGGGGTATTATTAGGAAGGGGGTAGATTGGGTGTTTATTCTTTGTGTACACAAAATTTCAAGTGTCATGTCTGTAAATTTTTAACTTGGTGTGGGTTCAAGGTCATATAGTGTGATCTAAACGAATTTAGTTGAATTCTTTTCATTGTGTTACAGTATAAATATTCATGTACGTACTTTGATACTATCAAGTAGAGTACCGTAGATATACGTGTAACTTGTGAGTGAACTTTTTAAATAAGTGTTCTGCAATGTTACTAACGTGGACTTTCTTTGTCTCCGAAGACCGACTCTTGGAAAGACATAGCCAGCACGGTCACAAGTGTCCAGAAATTTAACTGGTTGAGACAGAGGATGACAGGACACATCCCAGACATGCCCCTCCTGAACAAGATCATTGAATTTGTATTGTATGAACATCCAATCGACATAGAGAAACTCAGACGGTCCTTGCATCACCAGGTAACTGCAAACATGGATTTTTTATTTATTTATTTTTTATGGGCGTAGGAATATGTCATTTGCTTATTTTGCATTTTTAAAAAAAAAATTATTGGCCCATGATTGTTTTTGTAAGACTATTTATTTACCTAAATTGATTCAGAAATGGTTATTTAAATGCATTAAATAAAGATAATCTGTTTGCAGTCAGTGATATTAATTTTCAGTAGACATTGTTAATTCATTTCTTTTTTACCATATATGCAGACTTTAGTATCGTTCTAGATCACATCTAGTAAAATATACTGTATAAGGTGAAATATTCGCCCCCGTTTTATTATTGCCTTTTTCGCTCTCGTTGTCAGCGGGTGAATTTAAGACTGAGTGAACTCAAATTTCTCATTTTATCTCTCCTTAATACAACTGTGTCTTGGTGAATTCTAGACAGAACTAACCCCTTTGTAAGTACAAAAGGGTGAAAATAACACAGAGCGAAATAAACCCTGTATACAGTAAATTATTGAATTCTTCTGACGGTTCATTGTTTTGCGGCTGTAGGTGGAGAGAGCTCAGCTTCGTCTGAGTGGAATCCAAGCCATGCTTTCCCTGGTGCACCGCGACTATCTCCTGCCGTCCTGTAGATACGCCATTCTGTGTGGCTGGCAGGGGCTGCTCACCATCGGGCAACGAGTCTGGTAAGGACACTAAACAGCATTCTATAAGATCAGGAGACCATAGCCTAGTGTAGTTTTTTTTTTAATCTTAATAAATTAGATCACTTGTAGAATTAATAATTGTTTTGCGGTAATGTGTTTCTTTTCTTTTTCCTCTTCCCTTTTTTGGCCTGCTTTGCTCATATGATATTTTGTGTATATGCTGTTTTGAATCAAGAATAAGGATTTTCTTGTGTTTATGTAGATAAGATATTCAGATTATTTTTTCTCTTTAATAATAAATAGTAAAACGAGTTAAATTTTGTCTCAGTAGGATTCATGGGGAAAAAGTGGACTTCATTTTGAAATAGATTTTACAATTGTGTACTGTAGATTCCTTATTAAATGCAAGGAATTAATATCTTCATTAAATCGCTAGGAGCAACCCTCGTGGATTTTAAGATCTTGCTTTTATTTTCCAGACAGTTTTGAGCTATATAAAATTATACCCCCAAAAAATTGGTTCACGTGATTTTATATTCTTGCAGTTTGATGCAAAACAGCAGAATCGTGTAATGAAGTACTCATGTAAAATAAGGAATATACAGTAATTATCGAGGAGTAGTTTGTTGTATATTTTACTCTCATGTATTTACCCCCCTTTTTTAGGAGTGGTAGACAGCAGCTATAGTGACCTGTCTATGTGTCCGATCGGTACACTCAATTCATTACTTGTATCAAACTCTGAATTTTATCAACTACACACAGTAAAACTCATCTATAACAAATTTACTGTGGAGATTTTTATGTTAACTCTTTTACTCTTACAAAAAAATCAACAAAGTATTAATAGCAAACACATATAAATATTTTTAGTGAGATTTTCATCTGTTGATTTATCTTTTTGAATTTTTTTCTCTTTGAAGAGAAAAAATTGTTAGACTGTATGAATTTTTTCGAATAGTGGTTGCACCAAGAATTTGTCATGGCTGAGTTTAACTGTTGTTTTTATTCCTACTTTGAGTATATCGTAGAATTCTTTTGATACCAACTCTTGACCTACATAATTATTTGTCTGTCATCAGAGGGCTGAGATGTAACATATCTTTTTTTTACTCAGTGCCCCGGTCCCCCACTGCCTGTCCGACGTCCAGCTGATCCCGCCCTGTGACCGGATCCTACTGGAAATGACCTACTCCGACCTCTACAAGTGGGCCATCAAAGAACTGAGGGCAGCCATCATGCAGTCTGACATGAAGTTCAAATCAAGGGGGATAAATCCTGCAATACCCCCTGTTGACAATAGCAAGGTAAGCAAGTTCACTTATATATATTCGCTTAAAGAAATTAGTGTATCTAGGAGGAATTGATCTTGTCATAGTCATTGTCATTGTCATAGACCTCAGGTATGGAATTGTTAAAGTTTAGAAGCTTAAAGGAATTAGTGTGTCTAGGAGGATTTGATCTTGTCATAGTCATTGTCATAGACTTCAGGTATGGAACAAAGTATAGTAGGATTTTCAATTAGGAACTAGAAAATGTAAAGAAAAAACCAAAAACAAAAAAAACCCCAAAACAAAACCAAAGTTTATGAAATGTTACTGGCCTGAGAAAACATGTTTGTCTTTGAAACCCAATTCCAATGCACACTCTTTTGTACATGAGCCTTTTTATCTGTGTTGTTCAGGAGAGGTTAAGCTTGGGAGCGCTGCCCCAGTCCCGCTTTATCCTGGCCATGCTGGGGATCCTGGTGTCCGAGCACCAATCCAGCAGCCTCAGTCTGCTCATCAACTCAGGAATTCTTGGACTGACCCAGACATTAATGAGACTTGTGGGTAAGTAGGTTGCAGAGTCTAAACAATAGAAATATTTAACTTGCATCCTTTTATGTATTCAGGAATGCAAGCATGTTTTTTTTTGCTGATTTGTTCAATAGCTATCAATGAAATTCATTGCCAATGATTGAACTTTGAAAATATTGATTTTTGAATTGATAACTTTGTTAAAATGTGGTATAGACTTTAAATTAAGCGTTTAATTACCTTTGAAATGAAACAGATTTATAATTGATTGTTTAAAAGCTGTTGTTCCAGGTTAAACAATTTCTGTATTCAGGTCCTGATCCAGATCGAGTCCTGCAGGATAATATGGTGTCCATGTGTGCTGTTCTAGAGGAACAGAAGCACAAAAAACAGGCAGCTCCAGTCCCCATATCGGGCCCCGAACTGGCAGCCATGATGAAGATTGGCACACGTGTGATGAGGGGAGTGGACTGGAAATGGGGAGATCAGGTAACCTCATAGTATAGGTCAAAGGTTAGAGTTCAGTTAGAGTGGAGTTAAAATCCTTAATTGTCATGCTGTGGAATGAAGGATACAGAATGGATCTTTAAATGTTTTCCTCAGGACGGCCCTGCTCCAAGTTTAGGACGGGTGATCGGAGAGCTGGGAGATGACGGCTGGATCCGTGTGCACTGGGACACAGGAAGCACCAACAGTTACCGCATGGGCAAGGAGGGGAAGTACGACCTGAAGCTTGCCGAGGCTCCGGAAATGCCGGACAATGAAGAGAACGAAGAAGAGGAAGTAGAATCGGGTGAGGTCTTAGTGGAATATGCAATGCAGAAATGTTCACATAGCCAGGAAAAACCTTATTCAAAAAATGATATCCTTAACAATTGAAAATGCTTATTAAAAAATTTTGTGATATAGTATGGTCTATGATTCCCTGTATGGCTGCTCTTTTCAAATTTCCTTCAAAATGTGTAGATTTGATTAAAAAAAAAAAATTAATCCAAAAAGAAGTTATTTGATGATGTGCTTTGGGAATAAACAAACTAATCCAACTGTATATTTATTTCTTTGCTGTAACAGTCTTTTTGAATGTAGACCCAGTGAAAGTGGAAAGCAGACACCCCACTGCTATCATAAGGCGCTCCACTTTGTATCTGTTGCGCAATCTTTCCCTGTCTTGTGGAATCTATGCGGAACAAGCTCAGAAAGAGGCTGTCAGTGCACTGTGTGGACTCATGCGGAAAATACTGGATGCCGGATGTAATTATGGAATCAGTAAGTAATAGTTAGGAAGAATTAAGGGTTCTTTGTATTATTATCATGGTAATATGGAAAGGAGAATCAATGGTAATAATGTATAGTGGATTTCATGAATTTTTTCTTAGGCAAAATCATTGAAAAATTTTTAATTTCAAAACCAACACAAAAGATTTCATTAGTAAGGGTCATCCTTTTCACTCTGAAATAACTGTTCTTGTTAATCTTCATTTACATTTCATGGTAGAATTTTCTGATATAGAATACTGATATTTTTTGCAGACTCAAACTTTATCCCAACCCAGATCGCTAGTGAGCAGCACTACAGCTGGTGCACCCTGGGATTTGTCCGAGCCATCGCCACCAGTCCAGGCATCTGCGAGTCTCTGAGCTCACAGAAGTGGATCGATCTGCTGCTCAAGATACTGGAGGATGAGAAGCCGTCGCAGCCCACCAAGAACATCATCAAACAGGTTCTTGTTTTTAAAACAGTCAGATGTGTATATTAAGATGATAGAGAACATTTTAAAGACTGAAAATCTATGATATTCAAGATATTGAAAGCCATTTAGTAAATATATTTTACTTTAAAAGATATTTTTAAGTACAGGGTGTATAATAAATTTGATATAAAAAACAAAAATCTTAAAGCATTTTAGCTGAATTGAATATTTTTGCATTTCATAAACAGTTATCTTTCTCAATTTTTTCACTACCCTATAAATAATGCAGATTATAACTCCAAGGCTAGATTAATCAAATTTTACTTGATTTTAATTGCTGCAGATTCTGATTCTGAGGTTTTTGGAGTCGGTCCTGCCTCACTGGAGTAAGAAAACAGATCAGTCTCGAGTGGCGGCCATTGTGGAAAGACTCTTCAATCTTTTGGGCAAAGTCATCATGGGATGCTCAGCTGATCCAACGCTGTTCTCACCAAGTAAGGGCCTATTGCCATTCTTACAAAAGAAGGTGATGTATGAAAGTGATAATTGTTTAATGTGCTGGAGGTTCTCAAAGCAAAAATAAACAATTTTCTTTGTCATTAATTTTGTTAAATTGTTATTTAGCATTTTTGGCAAAGGCTAAATTAGTTATTAATCCATACAATATACATATACACTGTGATCTTGTTTAATAAAAAAAATAGGATAGAATTGGAATGTTTATCATTTGGAAAAGAAGAATTTTGATGTGTTGGAACAAACTTGTGGGTTTTTTTTAAAACCATGTTGATGCTACTGTGTTTACATCTGGTTTATTTTGTTGTTGTCATTGTTGACTGATGGGTGTGAGTGTTGTTGTTGTTGTATCAGATGACGCTCTGAGGAAGGGACCCAAGCCATGCGTGTCCGTGTCGCTGACCGCGTCCTACACCAGCACGGTCGCAGAGGAGATCGTGTGTCTGCTGCGGACTCTTCACGCCAGCGACTGCTGGAACTCCCACATCAATGCCTACATCACCAGCCAGCTCGTCAACATCGGAGACATGATGGTGGAGAAAGTCTGTCCATCACAGGTAGAGAAAACTGGGAAAAGGCCTCAAACCTTTTGAAATGCAATTGAGCAATGCTTAACATGTACCGTACATGTCCAAGTTCACGACAAGAAATTATTTGAAATAAACCGTATATCTGGAGGGTTTGTTTGAGTGTCACAAAATTTACGAAAATTTGGTTCGTATGTAATTTTTTTTATTTGCCCCAGTCGTATTTCATATTTTGTGATTTAAAAAGTTTCTAATAGTAAACAATATTAGATACAATTTCTGCATATTGTAATTACATGTATTGGGATGTGAAAGTGGTCGTAGAGAAAACAAAAAACTAATCATCACAAAAATAACCAGATATCAGTAGCAATGTAATGCTCTTGTGCATGTCCATATACACAATCTCCATTACTTAACTTCCAGGAACTGTTGTCTGAGGATACGGTCCTTATTGACCGTCTGCCCATTGTTCTGGCATGCTTGGCAGTGATTGGTGGAGTGGACAACAGGGCACGGTTAGGGGGCAGGGTGGAACACGAGGAGATGGGCTTTGGCACCATTGCCAGGATCACCTCCAAGGGCAAGATCCATGTTCAGTTTGAGGATGGGAGCCTGATAGGCTGCAGACTGACAGAGCTTACAGTGGTAAGGAGAGACTTTAGTCACTTCTGATGACAACAGTGAAATGATTGACAACAGTGAAATGATTGCATTGAAAGTAACGTTTATTCACTTTGAGACAATTGGTACACTTAGAGAATATAAGCTAGCTTGACAGCTATCATTCCATGAGAGGAGGTTACAGACGGAGAGGGCTGGTTAGGGCTTTGTAGGAACTTTTTGTAACAGAGAATGTGTTAACCAACTATGTATATGAACGTAAAATATTTTGTTAAAACTAACATACAATTTTTAAAATACCCCTCCCTCAATCACCATCTACAAATATTTGAAATTAACAGCTGTGTATCTAAATAAACAGGTACATGTAAATGTATTAATTGTATATTCAATTGTAATTACCGGTATGTTGAAGTCCACTGTTTAAAGTTTGATACATACATAAAGGAAATGTCTTTGTTTTGAAGGCTAACGATCAGGAGTTCTGTGTGAGTAAACTCGACATGACACCTGATGTGATTAAGATGTGGTCAGCCATTGTGGGTTACACGGCCACAGGGCTCAAGATGGAGAAGGATTTCCCGAAAGACAGGCCCTTGGTCTCCAGCACAGCAAGTCTGGAGTCAGAGCATACCAGTAAGTTGACAAGGATATCTTGACTCAGAAGACATAAAATTAGCATTCATTCATTTAAAAAATACTTTGAAATGATTTAACAATTAATGAATTATGAATTTAATTTTGGAATGAAATACTAGTATGTCTTTAACATTGAAATAATCTTGTTTCACCGTTTTCTCATTGTGTGGGGGAAAAAGAATTGATTTTGAATTTAATGTAGAGGACTGTAAAATAATATTTGATTTTTGTTCATGCTTATAGCTGCCAGTGGTGTGGATGTGCGAGAACTCAGAAAGCAGCAGCTGAAACTAGGACTGCTACGGGCCTCTCGGGTCCTCCTGTCCTGCCAGCCACACCTTCGCCAGATCCTGAGTGGAATCTCCCCGGTGGATCAAGGATTGTCAGAGGTGGAGGCTGGGGTGGAGGAGGTCAGTGAGGAGGACCCAGAGAGCGAGTCCTCACCAGCCAACACCATCCTACAGCTGCTGATGAGTATCGCCACACAGCCCTCGCCCATCAAAGCTGTGTTCTCCAGGGAAGAGCTGGAGGTAAGAAAGAATGGTGAAGTAAATACAGTATGTTGTGGTTTCCTCAGTATTCAATCAATATACCAAATTTCCTTGCGTTTCGTTTTTGAGTTATCCACAAAATTAATTTTTCGTTGAAGTGCACTATCTAGAAACAAATTATGTTCAGAGGATCACTGTCCAAGAATTTACATACCCTCTAAACTGTCATTTTCAATATTGATGCCTTCAAATAGAAATGACACCATAGTATATGTTTTCAAGAAATGAAAAAAATTGCGGTATTAATTATGTTTTGAGGTTAAAGTGCGCACATCCAAATACTATATTATAATCACACTTAAGTGTAGTTAAAACATTTATCCTGACAATGAAACTATGCAGGATATTGTAATGAATAAAGGCGACTGTATAATGTTTATAAGGCCGTTTTGAATTAATACCTTATATATTAAAAGGAAGTTGGAAAGAGGATGCAAAAAGGAACAAAATCTAATGGTCAGATTAAAACAAGGCCTTGTGCATTGTTTTTAAGATGATGATTTCAAATCCAGGTGATGATTGGGGATTACAAGCTCCTCTAGTGGTGTTGTTACATGAATGACAAAGATCCTGGCCAAAAAAAAGGGAGCTTTTTTGCACCAAGTAAACACTCTAGATATACATGTACTTATATTTTTTAAAAATATTAAAATCTGCTCCAGGGAGCCGCTCTGTCAGTAGCCCAGTACCTGACGGCTACGAGTCAGCTGGAGGTGGACGATTCCGAGTCCTCCGAGTCGGAGAGTGACAACGAGCAGGTGCCCCCTGTCGGGTCCCAGGCTGAGGTGCCAAGTAACATCAACCGGAACAAACCGAAGAAAGTCCGGAGTGCGGAACACAGGAACCACCATGAGCCCCAAGAGCATGTCGACCCAGTGGTGACCCAACTGATGGAGATGGGCTTCCCCAAGAAAAACGTCAAATTTGCCTTAAAAGCAATCAGTGAGTCTTCGTTCATGTGGTTTGATTAGGTCGTTTAAATATTCAAGTTTGTTCACTTGCATAGCTGTATTTCATTTTTTCTTTGATAACCATACTTTATTGAATTTTGGGTTTTTTTTCTCGTGTATGATATGCACCTGTGTATCATATGTATTCTCAAAGTTGTGTGTAGAATGCTGAAAAAAAAATCCCAGCTGTTCCCATGTATAATATGTATCCAAACAACAAAGAAATTTGCAATCTAGATTTTTGAAAAGTCATTGATGTGCATGCGTTGATAATATATTCAGTTGCTTAAAAGGAATAACGTTTGTGGATTTAAACAAAAAAAAACAACAAAATTAATGATTTTATTGACAATTGGTGCAATTCTTTGATTCTTGTTTAATAAACATTAAATAAAAATGTTTGTATGTCACAAATTGTTATTATCAAGCCATATTTTAATGATTGATTTATTTTTAACAGTGTCAATGTAAAACAATAACTGCATAATGGGACACAAAGTAAATTTTACGTTTTTAATAAATCAAATCATGATCTTCCTACACTCAGATTAACTGTGACACGAGACTGGTGCATTCTTCACTAGAAATTGTTAAACAATCATTGACATGTGAAGGGTGGCTGGTTACGAAATGGCAAATACTTTAACGAGAACTTGGAACAGTGGTCTGAGTGAATAAATAATCTAGTGCATGGAAATAAAATTAAGAATATGGTATTTTTGGCAAAATAAGTTTAGTGTTCACTCATACAACTTGCATAACATGCGATATCGGCAGTCATACTCCTACAGTATCCAGAAATATACTCTTGAATATTGGGCTGAAATTTTGTTACTATGTATAATATGCAAACCATCCCCCTTCAATTGCATCAAATTTTGGCTGAAAAAAAGTGTGTTCTATACATGAGACTTTAAGGTCAGATGGTCAGAAATTCTGTTGGATTTGTTTTTGACATATAAATCAGCAGAGCTTATTTATCTCCTGAAACATTAAGCTAAAGATGCTTGAGGTTGTTTGATGAATTGCTCATTTTAGGCAGTTCCACATTGGTGCCCAATCCGGAGCATCCCAGTATTGAAGCCCTGGTGGGCTGGCTGATAGAGCACCCACAGATTAGTGCACGTGAACTTAACAACAGTGACAGTGATTCAGAGGACTACTCCACAGATTCTGATGCTTCGTCTGAGGACATTGTGGAGGAGAACTCGTTCGATGCCAGCGCAGAAGTGGCTGCATATACTGTAAGTCTTTCGTGTGGTGTGAACTATTGTTGTTCTGATGTGTTGCTCATACCAAACAGGTACAAAGAGCTAGCTACAGAATCCAGAAATTCATTCCCTAGGAATTTTTTCATATTCTCATTGAAGTTTAGATGCTTTGTAATTGGAAGGTGTTGAAGCATATCCAGTGAAATAATTCTGGTACATGTATATAATTTATATGACCTTCATACAGTCATTACATCATAAAAACACTTCAATGAGGGTTTACTACAATTCTTAAGAGAATTTCTTTTTTATGAGAGTGGTTATTTTTGTAATTTTAGAACATCACAAATGACACACCAGAAATTCCTCCACCTCCCGCTGCCACTCAGCAGTCGTACAAGAAGCGGGCAGACTTTCTGAGTAACGACGAGTATGCCATGTACGTGAGGGACACCATACAACCCAACATGAGCGTCAGGTGCTGCCGTACTTACGAGGAGGTACATGAAGGGGATATTGGAAAAGTTGTTAAGGTAGGTTGATTTGTTGTCCTTCTGTATTCACTGTAACTTTCTCCATCTTCTGCACACAAAAATCACTTATCTTTTAAGAAAAACTGTGTGGTTTCTGTAGACGTCATATTGTGAAAGTCGTGTTTTGTATGAAAATTATGCTAGTCTGGATTACATATTCAAATTAAATAAATGCATCAGAAGCCATGATTTATCTACGATGTATTTAAAAATTACTTAAATTTTCAGCTTGACAGAGATGGCTTGCATGACCTTAACATTCAAGCGGACTGGCAGAGGAAAGGTGGAACGTACTGGGTACGATACATTCATGTGGAGATTCTGGGATTCATGGGAAACGAGACCGGACCCAGCCAGAAGATCTCGGTGGGAGACAAAGTTCACGTCAAACCCAGCGTGGTGACCCCGACCTACAAGTGGGGTTCTGTGTCTCACAACTGTATAGGAACTGTCACTGGTACGTACTGAACAGACCATCGAACCGATCATCATCATAATAAGGAAAAACAGGCATCATGATAAAGAGTTCTGCCTGTATGGTAACGTACATTCAATTTTTATTACATCTGTTTATTCTATTTAAAAGCCATCAATGCCAATGGGCGTGACTTGACCGTGGACTTTCCTCAGCAGTCTCACTGGACGGGTGTTATTGATGAGATGGAGATTGTGCCAAGTTCTCACCCTGGCATAGGGTAGGTCAGCCATTAAAGGGCTCAGTAGTGTGCAAGATACTGCCGCTTTAAATGGAGGGGTATCATTGTTTTTTGCGGTGCTCATTAGACATTACATCTCCGCAACCCTTGATATAAGCTATATGCACAAGTTACCAATTAACTTTCTTACTGGGATGGTCATCCATGATATGTGCCCTCTATGGTAATCACCACATATACACACACGCACACACACTCCAAAAGTTGTTTTTTTTAACACCAATATACATTGGCCCTTGAAAAATAAAATGATGTGACAGTTCTGACTGACATACTGGTAATTCTATTATCAAATGTTAATGCCTCTGATAATCTGATTTTTATTCATTTTTGCCATTTTTAATGTAATTTTTTTTTTTTCAGGTGTGATGAGTGTGATCTGTTCCCGATTGTGGGCCCCAGATACAAATGCCAGAAATGTGCCAACTATGATATGTGTGAAAACTGTTTCAGAATCAAGAAACACAGGCATAATCATGTGTTCACCAAGATTGCAGAGCCAGGTATTGTACATGTATTTAGTGTAATCATAATGTACATGTAAATCAAGTCTAATCGTAATGAACATGTAATCAAGTCAATATTCATAAATGACTTAAAAAGTACATGTTCCTTAGCTGCATAGCCTTTTTCGTAAAGCTAGTGATGTCTTTATACTAATATACTTTGAACTTTAAATCTGTTGACAATCAAATGCCATTGGTTATTTTGCAGATTGTGAGCCAACCTATGCAGGGAAAGCTGGCAAGCAGAGAAGGAAGTATGGAGTTCTGTCTTCCAGGTCCGTCATTGACGACTGGCATGCCTGTGTGAAGGCCATCACCGTGTCCTCCAGAGAAAACCAGGCACACAGACTCATCAATGGCAACAGTGGTTACTGGCAGAGCTCAGGGTCACAGGGCAAGGTGAGGGGTTAAATGAAAGGGGGGTTCAAAGGTGAGCGGTTAAAAGATAAAAGGTTCAAAGAACATAAGGGTTTGGAGATTTTGACTAATGTTATGTATCAGTACAAAATAAGGTTACAGCCAATAAAAGAGATTTAGAATAAGAATTGACTTTGAATTCTTTCCGATTGAAAAGTCCTAATGAAAAAGGAAGAGGTAATTGCATAGTATCAGTTGGGCTGAATGCTGAAATCATTTATTGCCAGTCTGATTTGTCACAAACAAACTATACACTTGAAGATAAATGATCCGGTGTATATTGTTTTCCCTCAGCACTGGATCCGATTAGAGATGCTGCCAGATATCCTGCTACACCGACTGTACATGAAGGTGGAACCGTCCGACTCCAGCTACATGCCGAGTCTAGTGGTCATTAGCGCAGGGGATACCCTCAGCTCCATGAAGGAAATCCGAGCCGTCAACGTCACCTCCTCCGAGTCTGTCGTCACTCTTCTACAGGACCTCAATGATGTGAGTAGATCAGATCTGGATCATTCCATATGGGGAGAACAGGGAGTAATACAAAATCGTTATACATTTCATTTAATAAAACAGTCGGCATAAAACCATAATGGCCAGAGGTTACGCTAGTAACCTTCATCCTTACAATGTTTTTGAATTTTGCCTTCATATAGATAAGAGGGAAATTCTATTTGTGTTTTAGTACTTCCGCTTCATTGAAATCGGCATCAAGCAGTGTCGCAGCAGTGGCATCGACTGCAAGGTTCACGGCCTGACAATTCTCGGAAGGTTACGCTCTGACGAGGATGACGCAGCTGCCAACTTTTCGTTTCTTGCTTCAGACAGAGAGGAGGAGGAGGAAGAGAAGGTCAATAGTTCATCCGTCAAAAAGAAGAAGAAAGCCACCACCAAGGAAATCCAGACTAATGTCTTCTGCTGGGGGCTGAATGACAAAGATCAGCTGGGAGGGCCCAAAGGGTCAAAGGTCAGTTCTATGTTTATATACAAGAATTGTCAATGATTGAAGACTGCTGTAACTTTAGGCATCTGTTCAGCAGAGCAAGCCTTCTTCAGCACTCCCCAAAATTTGAGTTATAGTGATTGAGAACTTTTGAGCTCTCGGGAGTACTTGCTCTGTTGAACAGGCCTTAGTTCATATTTATCTCAATCTTTATTATAATGTTTTACTTGTAATCATCGTAGAAATATGGGCTGACAATTCTACTATTGTCTTTCAGATTAAACTTCCAACACTAAATGACAATTTATCAGCCTTGAGATGTGTGCAGATTGTTGGTGGATCAAAGAGTTTGTTTTGTGGTAAGTTACATTTCTGCACCTACACAATTGTTACAAGTTTATAGACGGAAGCAGTTATTTTTTGATAACAGGAGAATAAATACTAAGAAAAAGATAGATTTCATTGATTTATGATAATTCTATTGAGAGTTTTGCTTTATTTCAGTAACACAAGAGGGAAAAGTCTATGCCTGTGGTGAGGCCACCAATGGGAGACTTGGTCTGGGGATCACCACAGGGACAGTCTCTGTTCCACGACAGATCACCTCTCTCAGTCAATATGTCATCAAAAAAGTGGCTGTGCATTCAGGTATAATAGCAAACAATATGTATGTTATCAACTCTGTTGTAAATTACAGTTGTAATTTGTATTATAAGCTCTTATTCAAATAGGGTATCTATCTTTGTTACAACATGTAAAGTGTATCACAATATACCGGTATTTATGAGATTTAAAGAACAACTTGAATATTAGATATAACAACATTTTTATAGGACTACATGTACAATTACATTGAAATTTACATTTCAAAATTAGATGGCATTATATATGTTAAATAAAAGAATTCATGAACAAGTAGTTATTTCAGATTTACTTGATTATTTTTCGATGAACAAATGTAATTACCGGTACAGTTCTATTACCGTAAATCACCTATTTCCTGTAACAGAAACTTGAAGTTCGTTTCCATTTTTTATGGTCAATTTAAGACACCATTCTATATACGATGTCATGAACACAGGTGGGAGGCATTCATTGGCCCTGACCACAGACGGAAAGGTCTTTTCCTGGGGAGAAGGGGATGATGGGAAACTGGGACACTTCAGTCGCTGGAACTGTGACAAGCCTCGTCTGATCGAGGCCCTGAAGTCCAAACGTGTGAGGGACATTGCATGTGGGAGTTCCCACAGTGCCGCCATCACCTCTAACGGGGACCTGTATACCTGGGGGCTGGGGGAGTACGGTCGACTGGGCCACGGAGACAACACCACCCAGCTGAAACCCAAACAGGTCTGTTATTGGGATACCTCGGATTTAGGAATCTGGATGTGACAGAAAATATATTCAATTAGAAGACTTCAAACTTCCTCTATACTTTGAATTTAAAAATATTGTCAAAATTACCTTGGACTTGTAGAAAAGTTGATACATGTATAATAATTTCATTTACATACAATGTACATGTTAACTGTTAATTATATGTTGTGACAAAGGTTTTAATTCTGGAACTTCTGATTTTGACCTTTATCCAATTAGGTCAAGGCTTTGGCTCATGAGCGGGTGGTACAGGTAGCCTGTGGGAGCAGGGATGCCCAGACCCTAGCCCTGACAGATGAGGGCAAGGTGTACTCCTGGGGAGATGGAGATTTCGGAAAGCTGGGCCGCGGCGGGAGTGAGGGTTGTAATGTCCCTCACGAAGTGGACAGACTACGAGATCAGAAGGTGTGCCAAATAGAATGTGGGGCCCAGTTCTCTCTGGCTCTGACCAAGTCAGGACAAGTGTGGACCTGGTAAGGAATCAAAATATTTGAACACTTGTACTTAATGCCCTTAGATTTATGTTCAAGTTTAAATCATTTTCCTAATAAGTGTAAAACACTTCAGTGTTATTCATTATACATATTCATTGTATATATTGACATTAAATTGAAGTGAAAGGAAAAAAAATCTTGCTTCAAAGCAGGTTTCCTTTTCATGTTTAGTAAATAAGTATATTGTTTTTGAACATTTTGGATTTCATGATGTGTTCACTAGTCCATTCACTAGACTATAAGTCCATTTAGGTGAAATAAAAGTAAGATAATTACCAATTTGATGTATTTGATGTAAGCTGATTCAAAAGACATATATGTTTTGAAATGTTTTTCAGGGGAAAAGGGGACTACTTTCGACTGGGTCATGGCACAGATGCCCACGTTAGGAAGCCTCAGATAGTAGAGGGACTCAAGGGGAAGAAAATAGTCCACGTAGCTGTGGGAGCACTCCATTGTCTGGCTGTTACTGACTCAGGACAGGTGAGACATTTATATAAGCCAGGTCGGGGTGCAGGAAAGGTAACTTGGGGGTTCAAGTTGGGATCTGTTATTAGGTGAGACACAAAATCAGGTGCCTGTTCCAAAAGAGAAGAATTATAGGTGGAATGATGTGATACTTTAAACTAACTTTTGTTTGTGAAAACTTCATTTTGCGATTTAACAGAGATAAACTGGTTTGCGATGACTATTTCACACTTGCGTTGTCATTACATCCATGCAGCAAAGACTGATTCGTGACAAAAAAATATTTGCAGTCACAAGTCTCTAGCAAACCTTGCAATATTTCTTGCACGTGAATAAAAGTTGGTTAATATGAAAGAGGGAATGAGGATTGGATGATTTCACTTAAAAAGCATAAGACATGTTTACAGGGCTTATGACAAATCGCTTTAACTCAACTACTATCTCTTGACATTGTTTCTAGGTCTTTGCCTGGGGAGACAATGATCATGGACAGCAGGGGAATGGCACCACCACTGTCAACAGGAAGCCTGCCCTGGTGGTGCTGGAGGGTTACAAGATCAGTAAGGTGGCATGTGGTTCTTCCCATAGCATTGCCTGGGCCACCACGGACATGTCAGTCCCCACCACCCATGAGCCGGTCTTGTTTTCCACCTCTAGAGATGCTCTAGGCGCCACCTTATTGGGTAAGGGCTATTTTGCTTCCAACAAGCATCATCATTTTACTTACTTTGGATTCATAAAAGGATTGTTATTAGAAAATCATTATGTTTGACAAATTTCCTCCGATACTATATGGTTAACCTATGAACTCAAAGCAACTGTCCTAAAGACTGTAATATAATTGTATTTAGTTACATTAGGGTAGAGATAACATCAATATTTTTATTCCAAGGCGTGAATGACAACAACTCTGAGGAGAATTCTGTCTCTGCGGCATCTGCACAGAGTGTAACCTCCAAAGCTTTGCGGCCATCACTGGCAAAGATCATCCTGTCCCAGGACACGGACATCAGCAAACAGCAGGCCCTGGGCTACATCCTGACCGCCCTGCAGATTCTCTACTCCAGGTGAGATGGGTTTTGTTTTTTTCTCCATAAGTAAACTGTAAAAAAACTTTACAGGAATTACTGATGGTATGTTTCATGTAAGGTAAATATCCCCATCACTTTGTCCACCCTTTGAATCTTTCACTTTCCAAGATACTTTGTCTCAGTTAAGACATAAGCAATCATTATTACCCAAAAGCCAATAGAATTAATAACACATTGTCAATATATATTACACAATAAATAATGAACTCATTGTAATTGTAACGGTGTATATTGTGCAATTAATAGTTAAAAGTCTCTGGATTTTTTAAGTCTCTGCAAATCAGTCACTTCTGCTCTCTCACTAAAGATTTGTATTTCATCTATGCACATGATTTCCATTTTGACTTTGATAAAAAAAGCCTCCTGAATTCTGAAGAAAAAAAATTGCATTGTGTAATTGAAGTTGTACAATGCTTTGTATTTATTTATTGATATTAAACAGGGATGCAATTGTGAAGTCACTGGAGACTGATGGTCAGCCGATGCCTGTCTCCTCAGACATTAAACCTCTTAGCATGGCTATGTCCCTGACAGCCAGTATGGAAGAACTTCCCACGGAGAGGGAGGAGGGTACCCCCAGAGAGGGCACAGACGAGGTGTTGGACCACGCAGATATTCAGCTTAATCTGGGAGAGATTTTCACAGAGGGGGTAAGTGGAGTGAGTGCCTGTGTGCAGTGTGGGAGAGGATGGGTACTTCATCAGTGGAAAAGATGGCTATAAGAGAGGTTAGTGGAGACCAAAATAAATTTGATATGCTAATTCTTTACTTAGGTTTTCAAGTTAATAGGAGGTTGGAGAATTAGGGTTGGTTTAGTTAGGCCTTTATTGAAAAAATGGATGATAGCTTTAAGAAAAAAGTGTTCAGTTGTATTGATATTCTCCAGACAGCTGATTCTATGTGACATCAAGATAGTCATTGGGATAATTAATTGTGTATTTATGTGTGTAGAGAAATCTGAGGGAAGGGGATTTAACATGAAAGAAGGAAGGTAGCGTGTGTAGATTGATGAAATGGGTACACTGTTAATACTGTCCAATAATAAATATTGGGAGGTTGAAAGATTGTCAGTAGAGTAACTGAGTAGAGGTTTGTATGAAAATGTGGAAGTTTATGAATAAGAATTATATAAAATTGGGGTTGAAATACAAAGATTTAAACCACTCTGATAATATACCTGTATCTGTAAATTAAAATTTTACCACAATTTTCTATTTAATTTCATGTTTTACCTCTAATCTTACTTTCACTGATTTCAGGTACATTCAGAAATCTCATCATACACAAGCATGCAAGGTCTGGCAGCTTTGGTTCCCATGGAAACCAGTATCATGGCTGAAACCTTGACCTCTGCTGATGAGGTCATGAGTACCATAGACACAGTGCAAGCAATCTATCCCTCTGGTCTGGACGACTTCACCGTACGGATGTCTGTCAACGATGCTCGTAACTTGGTGGAGCTCTTGAAGCTTGCAGTGGCCACCAGAATGGGTGAATCAGCTAGAGAATGTTTATCAGAGGTTCTTTCTCGCTTGGCCAAAGCTTACCCACAGGTATGATCCTTGTACTAAGATCCTATGAAATTATGTTTATACAATGTCATGTATTTTTAAGTTTTTCATTTGGAAAGTACCCATCCATACTTTTCAGAGTCTCTGTAAAGTGTGAAAGTGTTGTTAGTTTTCTCGGTTTTGCTGTACCAATGACATCAAGATGTAGTATATTTGATATCCAGTCTGATCAAAGTTTCAATTTCTTTTTTCAACTTTTGAATATTTTAACTTTTCTCTGTTGAATATATTGTACACAATGGTTTATGTGTGATGTATACTGGTACTACAGGGTACATACATGTACATTATAGGTAGCAGAAATGTTGCTGGAGTTGTGTGTGACAGAGTTGGAGGATGTGGCCACTGACCGAGTCTGTGGGAGACTGCCCCAGCCGGTGGTCCAGGAGAGTCCCCACCCCTACATGGATGATGCCTCTCTCAGTGGCACCGTCAAAATTCCAGGTAAACCGAGCCTTAATGGTCAAGAAAACTAGGTAAACCAGGTGTTTATTGTTTCATATCTACCTCAATTTTTTGATCAACATTTGTAATGTGAATACATCTTTATGCAGTGCATTGTATAATCAGATGCATCGGCAAAATTTTATGTCAGCACATTTTAAAAAAGTGGTTAATTTGCATATTATGTTGTGTGATTGATTATTTGAGACTGTAAATCTGACAAAGAGTTTTCCAATGTTGCAGGAGCTGATTCCCTGAGGGTGGAGTTTGACCGCCGATGCTCCACAGAGAGGAGACATGATCCCCTAACTATATCTGACAGTTCTGGTCGGACCCTTGCCGTCAAATCAGGTAATTATATCTTTAAGCTTTTACAGTTACAGTACATTGTATTTGAATAAATTTTGAATATGCATGTACATTGTAACTCATACTGAAAAATGATTCACAGTAGAAAAGGAAAATTAATTTGGAAAAGAATGCATGCTGGATTTAAGAATGTTGAAATACATTTTCTGTGTTCATTTTTCATCATTAAGACTAAGAGATATATTTTTTCAACCTCACAACACATAACAAGGAAGGTAGCTGCACAAATTTTAGGCAGTGCTTAGATACTTGTTTTAGTGTACCCATACTGGTAATCCTAATATATTTGTTGAATAGGCCGAGAATGGTCAGATTGGTCCCAGGAACTTAGGATAGACGGGGATGAACTGAGGTGGAAGTTTGTGAGCGATGGCTCTGTCAATGGCTGGGGATGGTATTTCACCGTGTATCCCATCATGCCCGCTGCTGCCCCCATGGACATGCTTTCGGACAGAACCGTTCTGTCAAGACCATCCATTGATCTCGTCACCTGTCTTCTGGACTTCAAACTGGAAATCAGTTTGGACAGAAATATTGTCACCAGACTGGCAGCCACCTTGGCTGCTAATGCCCAGCTCAGCTCTCTAGGTTTGTCTTTTGAAACGAATGATATATTTTTCCAATATAGCTCATTTTCGATCAAATTTAAGTTTGTCCTCCTACAGGTTACTAGTATATGGCAAAGAGGAGGGAAATGTTCAAAATTATCTCATGATTTTTGCCATACAGGATCTAGTCAGAGAATGTGGGCCTTGCAAAAGCTGCGTAAGCTGATGACGTACAGTGCGGACCAGATTGTGAATGTCAACACTCTACTTGCCAGTCCCACTGTGGAGATCTCAGAATCAGAACTAGCCACACGATCCTCCACGGCTGTAAGTGTTCTGTGTTATATAAGTCTTCTTGCTTGCATATGATTTCTATATGTTCTTGACTAGACCTGGGAGAGGGGGGGGGGGAGAGAGAGAATGAGAATGAGAATTTGATTTTTGTAACCTAGATCTTGAATTGTCATCAACATCAAGAATTTTTATCATGTTGACCAATTACAACATATGGCTTATTTTTAATTTATAAAGAAAAAACAAAAAACCATAGTATATTTCTTTACCTGCAGCTGTTGAGTAGTTCCTCAGTGACCTCCCTTGTGAAGGGTCTACCTGAGGCCTTACAGAGGCAGTATGACTACGAGGATCCCATTGTCAGGGCTGGAAAGCATCTCATGCACAGCCCATTCTTCAAGGTATGCAGCATGTGATTATTTTGATTCAATTGTGCAGATTCAAAACTAAATTTTTCTAAAGAAAGTAATATATACAGACAATCAGGGGTTTGGACGTCCAACTCACTTTCAACATATCCATGGTATTTGATAAGACACAGCTTACATTGTATACACATATATGCACCAGATGAAAATAAAAAATCTTTGACTCTGGATTTTCTGTATCAGGAGCTGGTGGCTTTGGCCTGTGATTTAGAGCTAGACAAGCTGAGTTGCTGTAGTGAGGCTCACAAGTGGGCATGGTTCCGGCGGTACTGCATGGCGGCAAGAGTAGCCACAGGCATCGTCCAAAGGACCGTGCTCCCAATGTCCTTCATAGAGGAGGTCAGGAAGAAGATTCTGGACATTTCTGGGGAGGAAGAGGAGACTGCTCTGAATGTTCACGAGAATCATGACCTTTTCAAGCAAGAACAAGATGAACAGTTGTTATTGTGGCTGAATAGAAAACCTGAAGAGTGGACCCTGTCTTGGGGTGGGAGTGGCCAGATCTGGGGTTGGGGACACAACCACAGAGGGCAGCTGGGGGGAGTGGATGGTGCCAAGGTCAAACAGCCGGTCAGCTGTGAGGCCCTGGCAGTGACCAGACCCATCCAGCTGGTGGGGGGAGAACAGACATTGTTTGCTGTAACTGCAGAAGGAAAGGTAAGGAGACTTATGTCATAAAATTTGTAATGCGATTTTCCTTTGTCTACTTAAAGTGTACAATTCCAAGTCTCTGTTTTGACAAAATATTTGAGAACATCAATTTCTGTTGATTTCGTATATTTGATGGTTTCAAGGATACATGTATAATGCATGTAATATGAATGGACAATTTTTCAGGTGATAACCTGAGACAGCAAAATTAGTATTCAATCAAAAAATCAGAAAAGCTTATTTTTCTTCAATTGCTATTTTTTCACAGGTGTTTGCAACAGGATATGGAGCAGGTGGTCGATTAGGAGTGGGAGGGACCGAGTCTGTGTCCCATCCCACACAGCTGGAGTCCATCCAACATGTCTTCATCAAAAAGCTGGCCGTCAACTCAGGAGGGAAGCACTGCCTGGCCCTGTCTGCTGAGGGCGAGGTGTATTCTTGGGGAGAGGGAGAAGACGGAAAACTAGGTCATGGAAATAGAAGGTATGAAGAAGAAACATATTTTCAATTTAAATTATACACACATTTTTGTCCAAAATATATGCAATTTTTTTGGTTTTAAGAAACAGATATTTATCTTTAATATCTTTGTGGATTTTTTGATGGAGGGTAAGAGTTTGTAACTTGATTGAATTCCAAACTGAGGTCAAAGTGCTTAAAAAAAAAGAAAAATTATGGAGTAAACAAACGAATTTACATTAAATGTCTTGGTGTTTTTTGTAGTCCCTGTGACAGACCAAGGGTGATCGATTCCCTGAGAGGGAAGGAAGTGGTGGACATAGCAGCAGGAGGGGCCCACAGTGCCTGTATCACAGCTAATGGGGAGCTATACACCTGGGGCAAGGGCCGGTATGGACGTCTGGGGCACGGGGACAGTGAGGATCAACCCAGACCAAAACTGGTTGGTTTTCTGTTTAATTATTAAATCTTATACACCTTAACTGAATCTTTAAAACCAATGCAAATGCTGATAAACCGAACAGTTTAGTAAGTATCGGTATTTATTCTTTCTTTATGCTTATATACATAATATTTGAACAATTTATACGTATCAAGAATGAGTTTAAAATTTAAAAGGGAATACTATATGGTGAGTGAAATTATGTTCAGGTGGAAGCCTTGAAGTCTTATCGTGTGGTTGACATGGCGTGTGGAAGTGGCGATGCCCAGACTCTGTGTATCACAGATGATGACAACGTCTGGTCCTGGGGAGATGGCGATTATGGCAAACTTGGTAAAGACACATCTTTTTGTGATAATTTACCTTCAAGTTGTGTGTTACTTAAAATTTATATCAGTTATTGCCTTTGCCACTCTGAATTGGATCCTTGTTGGGATAGCATTACATTAGAATTTAACCAGATTATAGATATTTATGAAAATCTGAGCAATATGTGTACAAATGCACAGGAAAATGGTCTGTGTCATTCAATTTATTGTCAGATTGTAGTTCAATCAAAATGTTATAACTTTCATTATTAAGAGCCATTTCCTTTTGTTTGGAATAGGTGCCCTTAATTAATTAATACATGGGATTCCAGTTTTTGATAGGTTTCTGGTTCAAATCAATCTGTCAGTGCTTGAAATTTCCAGCTCTTCCTTGGCCATAATGATTTTGTTATTAAAGCTGGAAATAACTCTTTGTTTTCCTGATAGGTCGTGGAGGAAGCGATGGCTGTAAAGTACCAATGAAAATTGAAACACTGCAAGGTCAAGGGGTCATGAAAGTGGAATGTGGATCCCAGTTCTCTGTGGCCCTGACCAAAAGTGGATCTGTCTATACTTGGTAAGAATATGATGTTGTATTCCACTGAGTAATCAAACTATGACATTGAAACATTTAATTTCTCTTCTATTATCCTTAACTATGAGAATTTTTCAATATTGATATGAAATATGCAGGTAATTTGATTTACAGTGTAAATACTCATACTTTATACATGTACTTTATATATTGTTTCTCCAGGGGTAAAGGAGATTACCACCGCTTGGGACATGGGTCAGATGACCATGTGAGGAGACCCCGCAAGGTTTCGGCCCTCCAAAACAAAAAAGTCATTGACGTAGCTTGTGGCTCCCTCCATTGTGTGGCATGCACTGATACAGGTAAGGCAGGGTTTGATTTACTGTGCTATCAAGAATCAAAATTATAAAACATGACAGGAGTTATGTTTTTGTTTGGAAATTAATTTTTGATTTTTGTGGTTGTAGGTGAGGTGTTTTCCTGGGGCGATAACGATGAGGGACAATTAGGAGATGGAACCACCAATGCCATCCAAAGACCCCGCCTTGTGGCCTCACTGCTAGGTTTGAATATTATTTTTCTAAACAATTTTTTTTTTTATTGTAAATGTATGCATTTGTTTGTTCCATAACTTAATATGAAAGGGAACAATCCCAAAATTTTCTCAGTGTAGAAACCTGTTTTTTTTCTTGTAAAGCCCTCTCCATATTACTATCCTCATTTTGGAAGAATTTTTTCTGAATGGCTATCTCCATTTAAACTTTTTTTTCTGAACCATAGGGAAAAAGATAAACCGGGTGGCCTGTGGGTCAGCCCACAGTTTGGCCTGGTCCACCAACAAAGCAGTCAGTGCCGGGAAGCTGCCATCGGACATCCCCATGGAGTACAACCACCTGCAGAACATCCCCATCACCGCCCTCAGGAACCGCCTGATCCTGCTTCACCACTTCTCAGACCTCTTCTGTCCATCCATCCCCATGTTTGACCTCCAGAACCGGAGTCAGTTGGAGGTCAGGAATGACATCATCACAGGGCTGGACAACCTCCGAGGAGTGATCGTGTCATCAGTCAAGGTAGAGAGTTATGATTATGTGTACATTTAAGTGTAAGATTTGACAATCTGTCCATTTCAATGTAAATTTCACAATAAGACAGTAAAAGGGGTGACTATAATTTGTCATGGGACTTGTTATGAATGAAATAAATGTGATTGTACTGCTTTTCAGTGAACATGTACAATATATGATAAATTAAAACAGACTTCAAGATCAATACCGGTATATATTTTCAATATTTTGAACTAATAGGAGGCTGCCTTTAGAAAAGTTGTTCAGGCAACCATGGTGAGAGACAAGCAGCATGGACCTGTGGTGGAACTCAACAGACTTCAGGTAGGATATGCTATTGGGAGCCCTCTTAGACTGTACATGTTCATAAACAAATTCTGAGTTGATAAAGATTTCAAATGAATAAGACTACGGTAAATTCTAGGGACTTAATCTAGATACAGCTTATCCAAGGAAATTGCATTTAACAATACATACCGGTATATTACAATACTAGATGATTTAAAAGACAAAATTCCTTTAAAAGATAGAGAAAGCATATGGGGTTAGGATCTTTACACTGAAACCAAGTATTATATGTGTGCAAGAATATTATGCTTGAAAGAACCTTGTCGTGCATGTTTCTAGCTGCAGTTAATTTTTTTTTAATGTCTCTAAATTTGATAAAGGAAAAGACTTGGTCAAGGAAACTAGCTAATCACTGGTAAATGTCACAAATTACAAAATATATCAGATAGTCATTGAACAAACATTTGTTTACAGGTGAAGAGAGCCCGTAGTAAGGGCGGATATTCCGGCCCTGATGGAACCAAGTCGGTGTTTGGACAGATGGCTAGTAAACTGTCCTCCTTTGGAGCAGACAGCCTGATGCTACCCCACAGGGTCTGGAAGGTCAAGTTCGTAGGTCAGTAGAATTAACATGTATATGATTGTACAGATAGTTTCCATTTTACTGTGCCGTCAACAAACATTTGCATTCTAGCTTTGATGTACGTTAAAGATATGTAATACATGCATGCAGATTTGAAAAATTTGTAATCACAGCATTGTGAAAAAATAATGAGATAATACTGTTATTTATACTTGAGTGCAAGCAGGTTCTAGTTTTAATTAAATGATCTATTGTAATAAAAAGTTATAACATTCGAAGGATGAACGGTTTACAGAATGAATATGATATTGATTGACCCTATACCTGTACTAGGCAGTAAATATTTGATAAACTTGATCAGTAAGGATGTATATATTTCTGTTGTATAGGAGAGAGTGTGGATGACTGTGGTGGGGGGTACAGCGAGTCTGTGGCCGAGATGTGTGATGAGTTACAGAACGGCTCCCTCCCCCTCCTCATCGTCACCCCCAACGGGCGGGGCGAGTCAGGTGCCAACAGGGACTGCTACATCTTCAACCCCATGGCCAAGTCACCTGTCCATGTCAACATGTTCAAGTTCCTGGGTATGGTTTACTTTCATCAGGTTATTTTTGTGATGATCTAATTTTCGCATTTTTTCACGATCACCTTCACATTGCAAGAAATACAATTCGCAGAAATTATATGCGCTTTGTTTGGATAGTTTCCTAATTATTCTATTTTTGCAAATTTTGTGAAAAATTTATGTTGTAACTGGTAGGCTATCAGCTTATATGTAATGTAGCTATTAGAACATGTACAATATACCAGTACTAAAAGAAAAGTTTTTCCACCTATATAAACTAATTGAAAATCTGTTGCCAGTTGGAATCTGATGTCTTTAAAATTGTAGTACAATGTAAAAGATATGAACAGTGTAATTATACAGTAATAGATAGTGACCTACTTTTACAGGAATGCTGTTTGGTATAGCCATACGAACTGGCAGCCCTCTCAGTCTGAACATAGCCGAGCCCGTCTGGAAGCAGGTGGCTGGGATGCCACTGAGTGTGTCCGACCTGGCCGAGATTGACAAGGACTGTGTACCAGGTACCGTACTCACTTCCGTCAGTTGGCATCTGCGAGTGCATTTGTGGCCACAAGTATTTAATGATAATCTTCCAAAAGTATTACCGGTACCATTCCATACCATAAATTATGTTTAGAAGGCATGAAAGTTTGGAGAATGTTTTGGAGTGTAAATAATTATCAAAATTAGCTCTAAAGTATTTTATGTACCAGGTACTTATTTCTATCAATTTGCATGTACATATACCTTTATGGTTATATCAGCATCTGATTGCTTATAAATTAATTGTATTGTACGTAATTTAGTACCTTAAAATTTTATTCAGAAACTACATGTAGATGTCGGAGTTGTGAGAAACTTTTGGAAGTATATAGATAAATGTACATGTAATATTAGGTGTAGTATATGCATAAAAGGAAGAATATTTCAGCATAAGATAAATAGATTATTCGCCACATACACTGTAGCTTTTGGAAATAATACCATTCTTTCAATACATGCTTTTCAAATGAATGTAGTATTTTTGTTGAAAACAGATTTATAAAGATCATTTGATTAAATTTAATTCAAATTTTGTTTTTCTTTTACTGAAGGACTTATATACATAAAGGACCTTACTGATGACAAACTTCAGACTGTAGACATGCCCTTCAGCATTCCAAGCTCTTCAGGACAGGAGGTACAATTGTCATCAAAGCACAGCAAAATCACACCAGCAAACAAAATGGAGTACATCAAACAGGCCATTAACTACAGGTACTGATGAAAGAGAATTATGAAACCATCCAGATAAAGCTGTCGCAGTGTGTTACTATTCTTAGTCTGAGCTTATAAATGAAAAATGAATTACCGCCAACCTATTCAGAGATATTATTATTTCTTTGGGCCCTTGGGTTGAGGTCAAAGATCAGGTGCATATTGTTTCTGGTCTCACTGCTGTTGGTTGTACCAGACATTTTAAAATCTATACAAGAAAGAGACAATATAGTTTGTGACCTTAAGAGTTCAAAGTTCAAAAGCTAGATAAATACTATTAAGGCATGCAATCCCATGAGTTCGTGCAGGGACAAGTTGATCAGATTGATGTAATACTTTTCAATATATTCGTGGTAATGCTGAAGAAAATTGTTAAGCAAAAGCTTTTTTATTTGATTTTTTCATCAAATTCGTTTACAAATATAGAGAATTATATAAACTAAATCTTTGTATTAATTCGGTTTTTCCTCTGAAAAACTTAGGGTAACCTATAGTTTTAAACATTTTATGTAGATGCAGTGTGAAATATGAGAAACTATTTCTATTATGTAATGTCTTGTTTTACAGACTGCATGAGTTTGATGACCAGGTGAAGTGGGTCAGAGAGGGCATGTCAAAGGTCATCCCAGTCCCTCTCTTGTCACTGTTCACAGGGCTGGAATTGGAAACAATGGTATTGAATTATGGCTATAGTTCACTTAAACTGTAATGAAAATAAAATGTAAATGCACCAGTTTATAATTTTTGTATGGCATTGTGCAACAAAAATCAATTGAATTGAAGAGGTGTTGTTATTCACAACTTTACAGTATTATTTTGTTTGATGTATGCTACCCTATTCAATACTAACGATTTTTATCCATTTTAACACCATGCACATGTTTTTCTATCAGGTTTGTGGCAGCCCAGACATTCCCTTGTACTTGTTGAAGTCTGTGGCAACCTACAAAGGGGTGGATGCCACGGCGCCGCTGGTGATATGGTTCTGGGAAGTGATGGAGGAACTTTCGGATAATGAGAGGTCCCTGTTCCTCAGGTTTGTGTGGGGCAGGACCCGGCTACCCAGGTCAATCGCCGACTTCAGGGGGAGAGACTTTGTTCTTCAGGTTTGTACTTTTTATATAGCAAAGTTTGATCATCTATTTTTGTTCAATTCTAAATCAAAACACTTTTATACTTCAATGAAAAGGATTTGAAAACAAAATTAAGGTTAAATTTGTGCTGATGTATATTTGCTAGCCAAAGGTGAGGATTTGCTTTTGTAGTCTTTGAAAAGGGAACAAGGAGCAGTTCATCACTGTTTGTTAGCAAAGAATTCTATTTATTCATTGAATATTTTTTAAATTTTCATTTATTGCTACAATTGATGGATTAATTACTCTATATACAGGTACTTGACAAATACAACCCACCGGATCACTTTCTGCCTGAGAGCTACACCTGCTTCTTCTTGCTGAAGATGCCCCGCTACTCTTGCAAGCCCGTCCTAAGGGAGAAGCTCAAATACGCCATACATTTCTGCCGGTCCATTGACACTGACGACTATGCGCGAGTGGCCCTGACAGGAGAAATCATGGTGAACGATACTCCCGACGCCAGCGAGGACTCGGAGGATATCTACAGCATGGAGTCCGACGGAGAAATCGTGGATTCTGATTCTAGTCTCGTCTAAATTATAGTCTGTTGGAATTCAAGACTTAAGCTTATACATTGATCAATTCTGAGAGACATTTTGTATAAGCTGAAAACATTTGATGCATGACTATATAACTGTTGCTTATTTTATCAGTGTTAAAAGAAAGAAACTTGAGCACCTTTATTAGCACAACTATTGAATAAAATCTAGTTGTGTAGTTGATCATAATTGTATCTACTTTATAGACAAGTCACAAGAATTTCATTAATCCTTTAGAAAATTTAAAATGACTATATCATTCTCAATTTTCTTCAGAACTGAACAGAAACCGGTAACAGAAACTTGATCTGGCTTTGTGGTACCGGTATATGTATAATACTTGACTATAATGACTTGCAGGTTGCCCTTTGACTGAGTACTGGTGTTTGCTCATTGTAGCTGACTTGAGTTTTTCAGATTAGGTTTAAGTCAGTGCTAGTAGTAGTAGTTTACAGCTCAATGTAAAAACATTTTACTGATGTGAAAAAAAGCATTGAAGATATTCTAGTATCCATAGATCCACAGGAAATTTTTAGATCTATTAGAATAATGAAGATACATGTAGTCATCCCTCTTTTTTATTTTCCCATTTCCATGTTGTACGTTTGTGGTATTACAAAGCATTAATTGTAAAATATCTTAGGATTTCTGCATAATACAAACATGCAGTGATTTTGAAATGAATTCACATAAAATGTGATTATTTTTTTTATATTTTTACGGCTGCATCTTATATTGCAGTGTTGCAGATTTAGTTAGTGTGTTTGTGTTTGATAATATATATACTTTGTATATTCTATGTACATGATTTTGATTTTTTTTTAATATTCACTGATAATTACAAATGCAACTGTACTAGTAATTGCATGTTTTAATAGTGTAAAATACATGTACTTTATAATTGTCTAACATATGCATATTGATTGTTTTAATTTGTGAATTAATTAATTTGTATCGGGCTTTCCATTTTTATCTACATGCATGCACATGTAATTAGTGATTGATATCTGGTGGAACATGTGTTGTGTGTCATAACAAGATGTCCAATGTGACATTTGTCCATAATTAGTGCTATCTGTGTGAATATCATGAACAGTCTCTTGTCTTTGTTCAAAAGGCAGTGATTGTCAAAGAGTCAACAAATACCGGTAGTAAATCCTTACTGACTGAATATTGTATACAGGGAAATATTCGCCCTTATTTTATTTTCGCCCTTTTGTCCTCATCAGAGGGCAGATTTAATACTTGGCAAATTCCAATATCTCAAATCATTTCTCTTTAAAAATAGCTGCTTCTGGGCGAATTTAAGATGGGACGAATCTGCAAGTGAGGAAGGGCGAAAATAACACAGGGCGAAAATAACCCTGTATACAGTACTAGTATGATCCAACCAAATACATATATAAAAGTGCAGGGGATGTTAAATTTGTTTTAGTGTTGTTTAAAGCTCTTTTTTTTTTTACATGCAAGTTTATAGAATTTGATTATAAATCCAATCATGCATATATAAATCACCTTGTATGTATCGGGTGTGCTGACACAAAAATAGCTGGAGATCATGGAGAGTTATTTCCGATATTAACAATTGTTTTTAGGTTTCTGAAAGCTTTTATTATTATTTATTTTGTGTGTGTGTGTATATGAACTTTGGTTACATGAAATAAGCATGTAAGACTTGTTGGTTTCCAAGTTGTTATTACATTATAATAAGTGTTTAATTTTGCTTTTGAATTTCAATAAAAACTATTTTAAAAAATATTTTAGTTGAGATTTATCTGCATGAGTATTGGGGATTCAAAGAGGGAAAATCTGAATTAAACAGATTTACTTTCATTAAATGGTTCTGTTAATACCTGGGGCACAAATCATTCAAGCTATCCTATTTTTTTTTTTATACAAGAACTACTGTATACAGTACATATACCAGATAACTGTTAGTTTCTTGGAAAGACTTGCCAGTGGTAAACTTTTTTACAGTTACTGTAACATTTTTTTTAGCCAAAGTCTATGCTGATACAAAGAAATTATTTTAAGAGACAATTTAGTCAGGTTAGCTGCAAGGAAAGTTTGTTTAATGTTCTTGCAAAACTTAGCCAAAAGGACCCATCTGATTTACATAGTAAAATTGCTAGAAAATAGGCATTTGACCCACCAACTCGCCCATCCATCCTAACCCAACCCCCAACCCCCCCCAATGGGACACAAAATTATCCCCCGGACTCACCCACCCTGGAAAATTGTTCTGGATCCATACATGCTATGGAAAGATATACATATATATTCAAAGGTGAAAGTGCAAGTAGAGAAAGCCAACTAGATTGTGCAACTTGGATAATAAATAATAATAAATAAATTGTTTGAAAGAGTGTCGGTGTGTACCTATTAGCATTGATAAGGTTATGATGAAAAATGTCAAACAATTGTGACTTGCATTACCTTCTTCTTTTCTTCTTTTCACTCCTATACAGTAAATTGTGTGTCAAAATAAAAATGAATAAATAAACGGACTATGACAAGCCCCTTTGGTAAAACTGGTGAAGAAAGAACTGGACACTACATTTCAATAAAAAACAATCAAAGTGATACGATCAATTATCACTTACCCAAACTAAAGAAAGTGGACGCTTAAAAGATGTACGGTAGTTTCGGCAGATTTCTAGGTGCACAAGGAGAGTGAAAATTTCAATGATTAGTTTTTGCACATCTGTTGGACGTGGAATGGGTAGAAAAATGTTTGTAATGCAAAACATTTTATCTTAATATGGGTCTAAATATAGCAACACGTTGCAATTCATGCAAAATCCTACAGCTGTTTTTAAATGATTTGTTGTCTCTGGGTCTTCTCTCCACAAATTTGAAATTAACGTGTAAACTGGTAAAGATGACATATTTCAACATTAAAAATGTCCCTTTTTAAAAAAGATGGCAAGATGAACCAGAGATAACTCATTATGTACTTTTTCAAAATATTTTTTGAAGGATAAAAACAAAGATATGACAATGTTGCTTCCAAAGCTTTTTTAAAGCACTTTGCCAACTGAAGTCTCGCATGGCTCACCATAGAAAGAATAATCTTACCGTGACCAGGCTACCTTCAGAGGGCAGCTAAAACATGTATAGTACATAATATTCAGGAACATATTTTTCAATTTCTATTTCTCATTTATTTATTTTTTTTTGGGGGGGGGGGGGGGGCAGGTAAATGTTTAGTGATTTATATATGATTTGAAATTTTTTTTGGGGGGGGGGGGGTTGATGTGCAGGGTTGCACCCATTTTCCTTTTGAGGCGCACCTGTCGTCAACTCTTTTAACTATGGAACTGACAGAATTGCATCGGATACGCCAATTACAGTACCAATTAAGCATGCACCACGTGTTCGATTCGTTGTTGCATTCCCGCCAAAACGTCAAATGTCAACATCCGGTTTGGAGACTGACAACAGAACAGCTGCAGAATGCAACGTTACCCCGTTCATTATTGCTAGAAATGCTATTATTACCGGTAAATTAGATGAAAGAATACCTCAAATGAGCACAATGTTGATGCGGTACGTATTTATGGATATATTGACACGTTATGGAAAGGGTTTCAGACGATCAAATTCAACTGTCAAACGAACTCTTGTAAAACTGTACTGTACCATGTGTACGTGGTATATAAGTGCAAATCTTCGATTTTAAAAAATCCGTGAAATTTTATATATATCTACTTTTTTAAATTTAATATTCATTTATTCAAAATTCTTGAAATATGAATGACAATGATCAGCAGAACTCGAAATGAGTTCGAAATATTGATCTATCACTAGTATCAGCTGTACGTTTATATCAAATACATGTATACCTGTATTTTAAAACAAGGTTGGTGAAAAGTTGTATTTTAAAATTTAATTGCAGAAATTACGCTCTTATCTATATTTATAAACAATTATTTTTTAAATCATTATTAAAAAGTTCAATATCTAGTGATAGTAAACGAATTGATAAACTTGAAAGTCAATGATAAGCAATGAGAAAGGATTTGGAAAACAATAAATTAAAAGAAGTGCGGAGGCTTTAAATCTTCTTTTTTTCATTATCAGCATTGAAAGGCATTGTTCAAACGTCTTTACAACAGCCCCGAGAAAATTGTCTGTTTTATGGAGGGATTTAGATGGTGACAATAGGTGACTTTGAAAGACATACAATACGTAAGATCTAATAAGATTTGAACTTTAACTTTCCAATACCAGTATATGTTCTAATTATTTCCTATAACAGGATTTTGTCGGCTAGCTAGCATAACAAAGACCTAGCTAAGTTTTCAGGTGAGAGTTAAATATACCAAAGTTGACAGTATATATTTGTTAATTTTCTGATTTGACTTATTGAAAAAAGTGCATCGATCAGTAAATTCCGACGTCCCTGATAAAGAAGTTTAAAAATATTTCTACACGCTCTGTTGCTCTTATGTTGTGTATACATATTGCTTGTGTATATGTCGAACTTTAAATGCAGGGTGTAGCGGTGGATTTTAACAGTGCTTGTACATTTACACATAGGGTTATGGTCACGGGTTGATGATCTGGACAGAAACTGAAATTAACAGCCCGGAAAAAGAAACTAGCATTGTCCATTACCAGAGTGAATCAATATCAGGAAATTCGTGTGCTGTCTCTACCAGAAACTTACAATCGAAGGGATATGCCAAAGTGACCTGACTAATGAAGTTCATGAGCCAGCTTACATATAGCAGATAGAAAATTGTCCTTTCATCAGAGTGGATATTGTATGTCAAGAGATTGCTTTTGTGTTGGGCATGCACGAAATGACCATCATGAAATCAGCTAATAGCGCTTGATCTGAATTTTCCACTCCTAAAGTCAGTTTTCGGTAAGTCTTTGCCATAAAAGTTATTTTTGTTTATAATTGTATACAGAAATTATTATAGTTGAATAAGAGCTAATTGTGTTATAATACCGTATAACGGGTATTTTTTACGTGCTGCTAATTTTTACTAATTTTTACGAGTTTTATAAATCCGTAAAAATTAAACGCGTAAATTTTCACAGAAGTAAAAAAACACCGCACGTAAATTTCTACATCGTACGTATGAGAGTAATGTTCATGACCTTCAGGTCAGTCCCTGACGGCTGTACATGTAGGTATATTTGAGCGTTTGTGGTCACGTGGTGATAACAGTTCAGATCTTTCATTCAGTCTTGAGTAATTTTTAAAACTACGTATAATGCCACGTTAGTAGCTAGATGTCTTTTTTGGTTGGGAGAGAAAGAAAGAGAGACAGAAAAAAAATTTGAAATGGAGTTGTCTTTCTTTTTTTCCCGGTAAATCAAACTGAAACGAGCACATGTTGTACATCAATGATGATACCCAGATAAATAGGAATAAGTAAAGTGTATATCACATATGAAATAAAGTACGTTAAATGTATAAAGTAAGGATGTCAACGAGTACCCGGTTAACCGGGTACTCGATCGAACGTCCGAGTATCGAATACTAAAATCGGTACTCAGTTACTCGGATGATATCTTTTAATATTTCTAAGTTTATTTAATAATGCATTTAAACATCGGTTTTAAAACTTAAAATGTCCATTGCACTTGTACATAGAGTAATTAGGATTTTCTACGCCTCTAATATGCTAAATGACCGTTATCGCCTGTGGCAGTGTTTATATAGTAATTATCGTGACCAAGCACCTGTTACCTAGCTTTTCTCACCTTTGGCTGTCTTCTACCCTTATTTTTGGCTTACTTTAATGATTTATTTTCACTGAACATAGTCGTTTATATAGTCTATTATATAAATTAGATAGCACACAGTAGAGAAATTGAACAGACCTAAAATGCCGGGTACTCGATCGGAAAAACGTCCGAGAAATCGGGTACTAAAAATTGACCGATTTGACATCCCTAGTATAAACACAATCATAAATATAAGGAATCGTTAACAGAAAAACTATTTTCTGATTTGTATGTGTGTTAACTGTAACAAAGTCACGGTAAAATTTCCCCCCTTTTACCACAGATGATTTTAATTTTTACGGACATGTCCAATTCGTAAAAAAATAACGCGTAAAAATTCAAATCACCCTATTTTATGACAAATTCGTAAAAAATTACAGCAGTAAAAATTACCCGTTATACGTATACGGTATGCCTAGATTTGCACTGGTGTATGTGTATATTACAACAATGAAACATTTTTTAGAAATTCATAGGAGATGATAAAAGATGCAAAAAAAAAAAGAAATTTGGATACACATTTGCTATATTTTATTGTCTTGTTTTGCCAGGATTTTAACTTCTTCAAATGCAGTTGTTTGATTTATCGGAATCATCCAACATTGAAAGTTTGATTTAAATATACATATATACCGATGCAAGTATGCATTAACTTTAACTGTACTATTACACGTAGGTTGATTTGAATCAATGAAATGGAAAATGGCCTCACCTGAGAATAGAAAACTTCAAAAACAATCCTAGAGCGTGCAGGGATTGTAATATTAAAGCTGCATGTTTCATATCTTTGAAGACTGCTCAGAATCGCAAGCACTGTTGAATTTGCAGCATATAAAAAATATTGATGAAAAATACATCACAAGCAAAATTAAATTGTCTCTTTTAATTCTGACAGAATTTTTCATAGCTGCAAACTAATTTAGTAGTAATATCCTTAATGGAATATAAGCAATCAGCCCCCACTTCAGCCATGATTAAGATTACAGATCTAGAGATGTCTCTTAGAATAATTTGGCATCCTTAGGCTTTAATATGTATATATATACATTAAGGTTAGGTTTCTAACTAAATGATTAATGTGTCTCGATCAACATTCGAACTTTATTTTGAATGATATGGAGTCATTTGATATAGAAATTGACAAGAAAATAGAAGCTAAATAGCATGTAGGAAAAGCTAATTACTGTAAATTGATTTTGAGGTGGAACGTACAGTCTCTTTGCAGAGTGATGCGGAGTGGGGAAATAGTCTGTGTTGGTGACAAAATAATCGTGTACTTTTGACTCTCTGTGGAAAACCATAAAATTCCAGCTGTTCACTTTTATTCTAACATTAAAAACAAACATTACAACTGAAAGAAGAAAATGTGTATAAAAAACTGCTGTTGTCTTCTCTAGGGGTTTGTTATATTGATGTGTCAACCGCAGTCTGAAAGTTACATTATATATATAAACCCAAGTGACTTTTATTCTAACTTAAAAGTCAAAATTTTTGCATCCAGCAAGATATACCCCGGTAAATGACATGGTTTGATGTTGCATACATTTAAGTTGTAATATTGCAGCTCAAAGAAAGATCTTCTTTGATGCAATTCCTTGCGGAAACATTATGTAATAAAAAGTAGACTTTTTAGGCAGAGCTAGTGCTCATTAAAAGCGTGTTGGAGATTTTAGTCTTGGAAGGGAGAGATTTAGTGATATATTTTTATTGAAATTGATAACATTTTATTGGCATTTGGTTGAAATTCTGTGGAAATGGAAAATCAATAATTTTTTGATCATCTGTGGAAATTAATATACAGACTATGACTGTACTAGCTGGACTGTTTTGAAGATTGTAGCTGCTAATCTAACTCTCTATAGCTGCAATGATGTTTGGCAATTTGCTGGCCTCAGAATAACAGGATTTTTCAGTGTGTTCAATAGGACCTAGATATCTAATGTAGCGATCAGCTAGGGTAGCAGCTATGATATTGAATGAAGCCATGCATGATCATAGGTCAATGGGTACTGGAAAGATTGACTAACAGAACTGTAGCAGTACTTAAATGAGCATCTTGTATTGAAAATACTCCAAAGAGTGTTTTTAAATTTGTGTTGTTGTTTTTTTTTTTTGGGGGGGGGGGTGTTAGAACCCACCAACTAGAATTAATAGAAAATCCAGCAGGTTCTGCAGGGGATGTGGTCATGAAAATGTGGATGAGAATTTTACTTTTGCTTCATGCAGTTATTGGAACTGTTTCATAATTTTCATATTCTTGAGCTGTCACAATCTTTTTTTTTTGTAACTATCACATAATTTTCTCATTCTAAACTTTTCCAAGATTTACTCTGTACATAAAGGGTATTGTTGAATGTGTATTGGAATTGAGAATTGTATTGACATGCCTTGTTTAATGTCTATATACAGAGTAAAATCAGTTCAAATTTGATTGTTTGAATTTAAGAATGGTTTTGTGTACTTTGTGGGGAAGACTGGAAGAAAGGCAAATAACTGAGAACTTACAGACCCCCGTAGTAAAGGTATTTAAAGGGTTATCTTGAACTTTACTTCAAGAGATGTATCTATAGAGTTATTCAATATAGTGAAGACGATTGAGTTACTGACTATTTAAATGATAAGATTAAAGGGTGTTATTTTGGCATTGACAAATGACAGAGTTTTTACTTAATCGCAATTTACTTCATAGTTTTTAAAATGTGGAACTAGCTCACAATCTGCACAATTTCTCTTTGTGAGTTGTCGGGATTCAGTTTTCCTGTCTGACAGGGCCTTGAATCTCCATTATAATAATCTTACACAGTGAATGAATAATCGAGCCCATCCTTGGTTCAATTTTATTTTATTTGGTTGGTAAATACATGTACCAGTACATTGTATTTTCATGGAAAAGATTTAATGAATGTTTAAATTCTTTTTTATTCAAATCGCTGTTTCTGAATTCATTTAATCTACAAAATAAGCACAGATGTACCCTGCAGCATCTTTTGAACTCACAAAGAGACGAGATGATGTACCGGTATTTTGCATGCCCCTACAATGTTTAACATGAACTGGAGAGGTCCTATCTGTATAAAGAGAACAATAAAACTCTATTGGAATTATTTTTCATAAATATCTGACCTTACATGCCAGTATTAAAAGTCTCCCTGTGTATTTAAATGTTTTCATTACTTTCAAGTCGAAGCTATTATCGGATTTAACAATTCTCGTAATAACCCTTTGGATCAGAATTGTTATGAAGTACGTGGCAATGGAGGATAAGCAAGGTGATTTTTGGCCAAAAATCTGTTTGAGGTCACAAATGCATGTATTGTAATACACATGTACAAGGGGCACATTGTTCTTTTATATGTATGAAATGTGAGATATATGTGTTGCATGCATGAAATATTGAAAGGGAAAGACGTAAGTAAAGGTAAGATTTAAGTACTGTTTTTATCAAGCTGATTGTCATTATGTGTATTCTATGAAGCAAATCGAGAGATTTCAGGGAGAAAAATAATCATCCTTTAAGAAAGTCGCTGACCTTTCCAAAGAGAGTATAAAGAAGACAAAACTATGAAAATAGAGTGAGAGGGGAACATTGTGTTTGAACCTAATTTGTTTAATTGGTGTTGAATATTCTGTATGTCAGCCAGTCAGTATACAAGGTGCTGTCAAATTGATATCTTAAGATACCCTAAACTGCTGGATGCTAATATCAATCTTGGTTCACAGGTACCCTCTCAAGAAGTAGATCTCTTTTGATTTTGAAGTTAAATGGGGTCAAAGGTCAAACAATGATAGTGACTAGTAAACTATGTGTTGTCAAATATCTTTGAAACTTTTGCTTTACATATAGATCAAATGTCCTCTATGAAGAATATGACTTGAATTGATTTTGAGGTCACTTGAGCAAAGTTAAGGTCAAACTACTCTGAATATTAACCAGTAGACTTAGTGTAAGGTAAAATCATTATCTAAAGAAATCTTTGCTAGTCCAGCATCAGACTTGGTGCCTATAATAAGGTTAACCTCATTTACTATATTGGTTTTGAGGTCACAAGGTTAAAGGTCAGGGGTCATCATATTCTTGACATTGGAATATCTTGAGAATTCTATGCTTAAGAAACTTTGTGAGCAAGGTAGTGATCCACTGGAGAATATCAAGGGATCTAATTTTAATTACATTAGATATATTGGTTAGAATAGTATTGTTCCCTCAATATTCAGAGAACAGGAGATGCATTTGCTTGTTCACTCAGTACCATCAGAAATAATCAACCATTGTCAATATTTATGTGTGGAGGCCTTGCATCTATGTTAAGATTAAATTTGTTTTATAGATCAGGCTAAGCATGGTTAACTTATTGAAAAATAGTAAGATTTCTATTTGTTTTAATGTGTATTGTGAAATTGAATGGAGTTCAGCTGTCTCACTAGTATATGATCACCCCCTTCCCTCACCACCATCTCATCTCACCTGATTAAATATTAAAATATCACTTGCATCAGGTTTCTATGTTTCTATTTTTCACTTTTAATACATGTAATTCAATTGTAACATTTTTTTGAGAGGTAGATTTTAAGTGATGCAAATAAAGGTAGATATTTTTGTTATGTATTAAAATGTGATAAGGTAAAATTAGTGTGATTCTTCAGTCATATATTTAAAAACATTTATGAAACTTGATAAATTTTGTTTCTGTCTTTTTTTTTTTAATGGAATTTCTTTCATTCTGTCATATGATAGTCTTTTAATGTGTATGACAGAACATATAGCCTCCTCACCTGGGCGGGAAATCCCAATAAATGTAAAATCAATGCATTGTGGGACCTGTCACAGCTGTGTGTTCTCTGCTGATGATAAAGTATTTGCATCAGCCATTGTTACCGACAAGTTGCGGATTACGAGATGTTGTAGACATGTGTATTGGATATGTCATGGTTGTTTCATTGTAAATATTATATTGTGTAGGATTTTTGTGGAGTGAAGGACCTTTTTACCATTCATTCATTCACTGGAAATACAGGTAGATACGGGCCGGTATGCATTTGTGTGCATTAGTAGACTAGGGACTAGCTGTGTTTCTGTAAATATTAGAGATATGCACCTGTTGTTCACAAGCTTTGTAGATTTATTATAGTTATGATACTAATTTAACTATTACAATGGACAGACGCATGCAGTATATGTTGTATATCAATGATTTCAATTTTTTTTAATAATATTGTAGAAGATATATTGTGCTTGAAACTCTCCCCTCTCTCTCTCTTTCTTCTCTCTGTTGTATTTTGCAAATTAATATCTAAAATCAAAAGCACGGACAGTATGGTTGATTTAGAAAGTAGATTGTGCGTGATAAAGACCTTAAAGAGAATATTATCAAATTATTGATACAAAATTGTTATCAGACTTGAGTTTCTTGATTTCAATGAAGGGGTCTTATCCAATTCTGCGCTTCTAGAAAAAAAATTGTAAAGTCGCAGTATTTGATGAAACTGTTTCTTCATGCATTAAACTGCGACTTATTGCTGCAAAGTCTTGTTTTGAGGCAAAGCATTCCCAGTACACCCAGTGGGTTTTTATAATTGAAGCAGTTGTTCTATAACTTTTATATCGTTATGGTAATTTTTTCCCAAGAGATGACTGGAAAAAATGCAACCAAATCAACATCGCCAGATTCATGGAAAAAAAAAAGTGATGTAGTTTTAAAAAACTCCCAAAGGACTCACTTCTAAGTGAAACCTTGTTCTCTGAAACCAAAGGAGTGTTTATAAAAGAAAATTGAAGCACGATTAATTAGGCAAAAAATAATTGGTTGCTTTGATATGATATAAACACAGTTTTCCATGAAATACTCCTTTGATATCAAGAACTCCAGAATGATAGCGGATGCTTATGTACAATTTTCAAAGTGGGGTCCCCCTTCCTGTGTTATTGTTCATGCAGTTTTAATTAACCTCCAGTGCTAATTAAAACTTCCAATTTTGTGTTTTTGATTTTGGTACATTTTTGTATTGATTCACTGTATCATGATCAATGTAAGTAAACTCAGGTACTGTAAATAGGTTAAACACTCTGCATTCTGCCTATCAGGCAAGTGAACATATGCACAATATCGATGTATATATATGATAAACATCGGTCCTCACCAACCATTGACACTTGCTGTGTTTTTCACATTTTGTTTAAATTCTCAAATTGATAATTTTCTCAGTTGTTCATACCTTGTGGTGTTTTGCATGCATATATATACATTTGTAAACTGAAAAATCAATCAATCAATCAAATTGATTTTTTTTTTAGTATGCATTGATCTAAAAACTGTAACAGAACTTAACAGCAAATTAAAGCACATGTAATAGAATAGCAAAGGATCTGAATTCATTCCCCCTCCCCCATGATAAAACACTTTTGCTGAAACCATCATACATTCTGCTTTAACCCCTGTGCTAGAATTTGGTATTTAGGGTGTATTTGCCTATATATATAGTAAGCTAAATGCTTGTTGGGTCTGCCTGACACTTTTGACATGCAATCAAATATTATATTTCTTTTTTATATCATTTAAAAGTATTCAGAGATATTATCACTGAATACTTTGGGTTTAAATATACTTTATACTCGGATATGCCTCATGGTCTAGATTACCACCACTTTCTCATCCAAAGAAATAAAATCTATTTGAGATTTGTACGGCATGCATGTAATTGTGAATATGTAAATGTTGCAATAAGGGTTTTATAGCCATCGGCATCGATGTCGCTGAATATTGAACAAATTATCAATTGAAATGCCATATATGATGATTATCTCCAATTTATGCAAATTTTTTTTAGCCTGCAAGCAAAAAAATAAAAGATATGCTTATATTTAAGAGGACTTGTTATAATCTAAAACGAAAGAGTTTCAGATTTTAAGTGATGATCACATGAGCTTTTGAGAAAAAAATTATCTGAAGTTTTGAATTAGATTAAGTGTTAGACTTCCCATATTTTATCACTGATAGTTAGACTATTTAAAATCAATCTTCTAATTGGTACCAATTATTTACTGATGTATTATTGATGTGTAGTGCTAAAATTTTTGTTTTTATAGCACTATTTTATTGTTAATCTATTAGGTATATTGCACTTACATATAGAATGACACCCCCCCCCCCACCCCCCCAAAATAAAAGAAAAAGAAAAAAAAAAAGAAATTCATCAGTAAATGCAAAGAGATTTTTAAACTCCTCGACTGTGAAATAATTTGTACGTTTAAAAATATTCTTGGGAGACTCGTCAAAGTGATGAATACAAGATAATAGGCTCCATCAAGTTGTTCAAAAGGTACGCTGAAGCCTTGCTGTTAGTTATCATATAATCCTCTTCAAAAGACAGCCAACCATTAGCTTCTGGACTTACTATTTTATTGCAGTGCTAAAACAGTTCATTTGGTTTAACCCTAAGCCATTTCATAAGAGATCGGATGTGATCGCAAGACTGAGGGAAACTATTAATGGTAATTTGGGGGTCTCTGGTTGACTTCTATTGAATGTCTACTTTTTCATTGGATTGATTCAACCCATAGGTCTTTTACATCTAGATATTATAGGCAATCAATGTTGAAAACAAAATGGCTCTCTCTCTCTTTTAAAGCTTATGGTTAAGTTGATAATTAAGAAACAAACAGCAAGTTACACAGTTCACCAGGATATGGACTTGGTTAGTCACGTGACCAAAGGGCTTCTCAGAAGATATGATCATGTGACCAACCAAGTTTGTATCTTGGTGAACTATTTAAGGTTGCTGTTTAGTTATATTTACGTTTGAGAAAAGAAACTTGTAACTTGTTCTGAATTATTAACATAACTTTTTATGCTTGCAATGATGCAGCTGTCAAAAAAGAAAACCATGCTGAAATCATTGTGATGTCAAGTGTAAAAAGTTCACACAGAATTAGATATTTTCACTATTCTATAGATTCAAATAAGGAAGAATTTTCACAAATGTAAAGAATTCAATTCTGGTTGTAACACTCTATCTGGCTTTAAAATTAAATTATATATCTAATAATGGTACAAAGAATGTTGCCTTCATCATAATAAGGCCTAAAAAAAAAAGTTGTGTGCTTAGGGTAACCCAACCTAACCTACAAAAATGCCCCGATCCTACCATTTTTAGATGCCTGTTTTTATCCAATTGTGAATTTTTATTATTTCTATTAAAAAATCCGTTTTTAAAATGGCAGAAACAAACATTCCAAGGATTCATGCAGAAAAAAAAATGATAAAATAAAAAAAATCCCTACCTACCTAACCTAATTTTTTCATCAGTGTTACCCTAAACACACAATTTTTCTTTTTAGGCCTAACACTCAAGACAACAAATGTATCAATCCATCTAATGTTACGTTTGAATTTTGTATAATTTGATGTCATTTTAAAGGTCAATTAAAAGTACAGTTTTTATCCACGATTAATAGCAAAAAACTAAATTATCAGCAATGAATTCAATATTCAATAGTTTTATACAATATAAATTTCTTTGGAACAGATTATGCTTTATAAACTGCTTCAATCTTCGGAACCATTTTATAATATCATATAAAACAAAGGAATATTGAATTCATTCCTTAAATATACTAATATGAAATAATATAAGATGGAACTCGGCAAACACAACAAAACAATTTAATGGATCAAATCTCTACTGGTACTGTACCAGTTATCGGCTAAGACCAGTTATCGGCTAAACTGAGAGTTCGGGTTTATAGCACGCGACAATCCAAGATTTTTTAATTCAGTCGTCTTTTTCGAATAAAGAAAAGTAAGTTTGCTTGAAAACTTTTTTGAATATGTTTTATACATGAGCTTAAGCGATCATTGTTTACCGCTGATTTTACATCTTTGCACTTTCAGCAGTGGGGGAAGTGACGTAATAAGTTAAAAATAGAATATTACCTCTTTGTGATACGTTATTATATCCCTGCTTTGATTTGACATATAAAATCAATACATTTAACATGTATAAACAAAAGGAATTCACGAATTTCCGAGAGATTCGTAGCGCAATTGAACGTATGATTGCACAATTATGTATTGAATAGTATACGATTTGGTGTATTACCGTATGATAATAAACAAATTATTTTATGAGTTTTGTTTATAATGTATCATGACCCCGAATACTTTACTTTGACCTCACAAGGGGCATAATTCAAACTACATTTAGCAGAGTATAAAATCAACATGAACACGGATTTTTACTATGTTATTATCACGAAGCCGATAACTGGTACAGTAAATCGTAAAAACTCGGCAAATTCGGGGCGTGCTTAAAAGCACAAAACAAGATGTTTTGGGTTCTAAATAATGATATAAACTAACAGATTGATAAATAAGGAGTTCACTTTTTAAAGTATGTCAAGTTTTATCCAAAATTATCATTTAATAAGGAATTACGAAAAGAAAACGTTAAATTATAGCCGATAACTGGTACAGTGCCAGTACAGTCTCAGAAATTTCTTGAACTTACCAACTTATTTTCTGACATGCTGTGTCATTTACAGTATTTGATTGAACAAACCATTACTATAGGTCTCTCTGATATTGTTTTTGATTGTGCAAGTACTTGCAGGCAGCTGATAAAAGTGAATCTGTAGTCCTAAGAAAAAGTGTTTACTTGTGGGTTTCATTATTCAGAAAAATACATTACAGCACTTGCCAATTTATGCTTGATGATTGAGTTATGATCATACCAAATTATTCATCTGAAACTGCATAATTTTGTTATTTACTCCCAGAGCGAAAATTGGTTTATGCATAATTTTTAACAACTGAACTAAATACAAGAAGCTGGACTTGCAGCAATGCATAGGTTTCAGGGAATAGTTATACGATTTCATATCTCTTGAGACAGATCAAAGTGTGTGATTTATAGCAATATTTATTGGCTGAGAGATTCTCTCCTGTCTTCTTTATGCATGGATTCTGTTATAATTAACAGTAAAATATTGTATAGAGCCAGTACCAGTTTATGTATATGAAAACTTTCTATAATAGATCTTAGCTGTTTTTGCTTCTTTGTTTCTATGATAGAATGTGGCACCACCCCCCCCCCCCCCCACCCCTCAAAAGCCCCTCACCTATCCTCTATTTTCACACAAAGCCTATTGACTACCATATATAAATTATACGCAATAATTGTTGCCATAGAGCTGTGACAAGTAGATGCTACAGATTTCCATACATGACATTTGTTTATGGGGCTATTCCATGCTAATTCCTCGTTAGAATGCATAACAGAATGGCATATTGCCTAGAAGGTGTCATAGTCATGAAAGTTATGACACATCTGAATATTGAAATAACAATGACATATTGAAAAAATGGTTCTTTCCAGTATCTTTATGCATCCTTTTGGAAACTTGAAAGTAGGAAAGTTTCAATCATTCATAAGCCTTCTACATTTGATATTGTTATGCTTAAAACAGGTAATTGTCTTGTTTCAGTTTAGATAAGGTTTATAAGAGCTCCGGGTATTAAGGACAATTTTGGCAGGAATATGCATTAAAATTATACAGTGCAGCATTATACTGAGATATAGTTTACTCTTCATTAAAAAGGCAATGCATGATAGTTGGCGTACATGATAAAATAAAGATGCTTCAGATGCTGTAAAATTAAATTTCCTCAATGCTTGAAATTTCAAATCTGAAATAATCACCATGAAGTGTTTGATTGCCTGTGGTGTCAAACAACAAACCTGCATGAGGCCAATTCTTTTCCAATAGAGTGAATTTTTCTCTTGTAGCAAAATGGTTAACTAGAAAAATGAACAAAAAAGACCTAATTTTTGAGAGAAAAGGGTCTTTCTTTGGACAAAAGAGTTCACCTCTGTTTTCCTTTTGAGAAGTACGGTAAAACTTGTATTGAGTTCACAATCAGGAAGTTAATATCCTTGAGCTGAAAATATTTCGAGGACACTGCTTTAGGTACCGGTATAATCACTCGCTTTGCTTGGATGGAGATGGCATCTTATGATCAAAATAACAACATTACTCTAAGAAGTTTAGGGGATATATGATAAAAGGTTAGCAAGAATTAGATTTTTGCATGTGATAGTGTGCACAGGCAGTTAGTGTTAAAGCTGTAGGTTTCTAGTCTTCAATCTATCCATGGTAATCAAGATATCAATGTTCAAGATATGGAAGTTGCACTGTATTTTGGGAATGACTTCATTGTAAATATCAACAACTTCGTTGTCAACATCCGATGCTTTAGTAAAGATTTAATCAAAGTACCAAATTCGCAGACTTTTTAGCTTACCGAGCTGAAAGCTCAAGTGAGCTATTCTGATCACATTTTGTCTGTCGTCCGCCTGTCTGTCTGTCTGTCTGTCCGTCCGTCCGTCCGTCTGTCCGTCTGTCTGTAAACTTTTCACATTTTCAACATCTTCTCAAGAACCACTGGGCCAATTTTAACCAAACTTGGCACAAAGCATCCTTAGCCTAAGGGGATTCAGAGTTGTGAAAATTAAGGATCACGCCCTTTTGCAAAGGGAGATAATTAGGAATTTATGAAAATTTTCGAGAAATTTTCAAAAATCTTCTTCTCATGAACCATAAGACCAGGAAAGCTGAAACTTATGTGAATGCATCCTCAGGTAGTGTAGATTCAAATTTGTGAAAATCATGACCCCCGGGGGTAGGGTGGGGCCACAATGGGGGGTCGTAGTTTAACATAGGAATATATAGAGTAAATCTTCAAAAATCTTCTTCTCAGAAACTAATCAGCCAGGAAAGCTGAAACTTGTGTGGAAGCATCCTCAGGTAATGTAGATTCAAATTTGTGAAAATCATGACCCCCGGGGGTAGGGTGAGGCCACAATGGGGGGTCGTAGTTTAACATAGGAATATATAGAGTAAATTTTTAAAAATCTTCTTCTCATGAACCATAAGATCAGGAAAGCTGAAACTTGTGTGGAAGCATCCTCAGGTAGTGTAGATACAATGTTGTGAAAATCATGACCCCCGGGGGTAGGATGGGGCCAGAATGGGGGGGGGGGGGTCAAATTTCTACATAGGAATATATAGAGTAAATCTTTAAAAATCTTCTTCTCAGAAACTAATCAGCCAGAAAAGCTGAAACTTGTGTGGAAGCATCTTCGGGTAGTGTAGATACAAAGTTGTGAAAATTATGTCCCCCGGGGATAGGATGGGGCCACAATTGGGGGTTGAAGTTTAACATAGGAATATATAGAGTTAATCTTTAAAAATCTTCTTCTCAGACACTAATCAGCCAGGAAAGCTGAAACTTGTGTGGAAGGTAGTGTAGATACAACGTTGTGAAAATCATGACCCCTGGGGGTAGGGTGGGGCCACAATGGGGGGTCGAAGTTTAACACATGAATACATGTATATAGAGTAAATTTTTAAAAATCTTCTTCTCAGAAACTAATCAGCCAGGAAAGCTGAAACTTGTGTGGAAGCATCCTCAGGTAGTGTAGATTCAATGTTGTGAAAATCATGACCCCCGGGGGTAGGGTGGGGCCACAATGGGGGTTGAAATTAAACATAGGAATATATAGAGTAAATCTTTAAAAATCTTCTTCTCAGAAACTAATCAGCCAGATGATTCTTTATAATTGTTAAGACTTTGGCCCCAGGACAATTCTTTGGTTTTACAAGAAGGTTCAGAGTTTGATGTAGGTTTATATCCCATATATAAACTATTGTTAAGGATCTTTTTGAGAACTGCAATACTCAACATATGATATGACTATAAAATCATCCTGTTAGAAAAGGGATTAATAATTATAAAAATAAGAATATCCAGGGGAAAATGGATTTTATTTATACAGGATCTACATGTATTATTGTACATTGTCCAGATAGTTTGTATTAATTATCCATTAAGCTGATTTTATTATACCTATTGTTCCTCAGGTGAGCGATGTGGCCCATGGGCCTCTTGTTAGAATCTTGATGTACGTATTTTTGTTGGTAATTAAATGATAGTAATGATGTGTAGTCAGTTTCTCTTCATAGAAATAACCATGCATTATTCCAAATTGAAGGCTTTTTGATCCAATATCAATGTTTACTATCAACTACAAGCCAAAAGATTTGTCGATCCAACTTGTATATAAAAATGATATACATGTATTCATCTTTTCATATCAAAGGTTTTAAGGCAGCATTCCCCTAATTTAATTTGCATGGGTCTCAAAACAAATTGAAACAAAAATGATAAAGAAAGGGGAATTACAGAATATGTCTTAATCAATTTCCTGAAAAAAGTAAAAAATAAAAGTTGAATTTTATTGAAAATTGGTGGGAATTTTATGGAAATCGCATGTCCTATACAAAAACCTTATGTTGTGAAAGACTTACTGCAAGAAGCAACCCCATTATTTGAGTCTGTGACAAAAAAAGAACACACCTTTATATATTGATTGCTGGAAGTGCATACAAAAAGGGAAAGCTAATAGATTATTTTTTTTCTCATAAACCTGACAGTATCATAAGTATTCTGTCAAGTTTTCTGTACATTTTTTGTCGATTCAGTGTTGCTGAGATTGATTGCGGTTCCATAATTCCGTGCTGATGGTATTTACCAGTCAGTGACACCAAGATTATACGAAGATAAAAACAGTGCTAACAATGTTTCCATCTTTGGTGGATGCATGACAATGGGAATACATGATCAGTTTCAAAGAGAATTGTGTTATTGATCAAATGAGATGGAAAAAAAACAAAAAAAAATATCTGTTTAGAGATTATAGGTTTCTTGATACACAAATCAAACTGGTTAACACAATGTGCATGCATATAACATATTACAATGTAATATTAGTCATATTACAATGTAATATTAGTATGCCCTCATTTGTGATTTCATGTTCTTGTTTGGAATTAATCTTCCATCAGATGACAGATTGAAAATTTTGTTCTTTGCTGAATTATTATTTTGTTTTTCTGTTTTGTTGACTTTTATTTTGTCTTGATTGCTTTATTTTTAAGGTTAATTGTCATAATACTAGATTGTTTGAATAGAATACCTTACCCCTCAACAGATTGACCCTGCTGATAGGAACTTATTCCCCTCCGGATGATAGGAGGTCATTTTAGTATGATTGTTGTTGGGTAATCCTACGAGGTTTTAGAAATGGCCATGGATTGTCTGAATACAATTTCTTCAACAGAGTTGTAGTGGACTTTAATAGAAAACTGTTCCCCTAAGGGTCATATGAGGTCATTTTGTATGTGTGTGTGTGACAATCAGACTGGTTCGAATACCTGTCCCAGATAGCTCAGTTGGTAGAACACCTGACTAGAGATTAAGGGGTCGCGGGTTTGAATCCCGGTCTGATTTGTCATTATTTCTCCCATCCTGTTAAATTTGGTGCTGTGACCAACCCCTGGAACTGACAGGTTAACTCCTGCCAGGGGAAGAGCCTTAGGTGATCTTCGAGGGCAAAGATCATTAAAGGGGGAGGAATGTGACGGTCAGACCGGTTCGAATACCGGCGCCAGATAGCTCAGTTGGTAGAGCATCTGACTAGAGATTCAGGTGGCCCAGGTTCGAATCCCAATCTGGTCCCTCATTATTTCTCCCATTGTGTTACAATGTGCTTGTCATCGTATAATCCTACAAGGTTTTAGATATGTAGCATATAAAACATGTATTGGCGACCAACAGGTCAAAATATACAGTCATGTATATATATATTCAGAAATACAATGCCATCATTGTTAACAACAAAATCAGGATTGTTATCAAACAACGTCATCTTATCAGCATCAACATTGTGTATGTATATGTGTAGGAGTCAGGATCAAGACATGCATTAATTTACGATCGTCATCAAGAGTTTTGATTTTAGGCCCAATATATCATATGCTTAAGAACACATGTTGCATGTATGTAGTTAAGTATAAAACTTCTTATTGTAACTGGTAAAATGTCAAAGCCGCCCCCTAAAGGTAACAGTGTGTAATAGCAAGGTGTTTCTTATCAGAGTGTTGATCTAATTGGGGGGTGGGGAAATCAGATATGTTCGCCCACTGATTTCTAGATGTCACGTACATGTTTAACATGTAGCATAAACAGATCCGTGTGTGTTATGAAAGGTTGAATAAATCTTGCTGATCCATAACCGATACGTGTAGAAAGTAACAAGGTTTTCGAACCGAAACGTATTTTAAATCACGCTTTCTAGTGATCTGATATTCTGTGTCTGATAGAGACTCTCTCACTGTTAACTCATCCTAGTAATAAGTAATTATCATACTCATGCAGTCATGGTCTCAGTCCTTGATTCTAAATATCTGCTTATTGAATTGTCCAACGAGTCCAACAATCAAATCCGTGCAGTGACAACAGCTCCATTTCTGCTGTCCATGCAAATGCCAGTTCTAATGTATCAAAATTTAATCCCATTCTAGTGACAGTTCAATAGCAGACTGTGGCTCAGCCAGCGCTGCTACAGTTGGTTTTCTCTCTGAAACGCTGGTCAGAATGAACAGAATAATGGAGAAAAATTGTCAATGCTTGCTGGAATTGCTGATGAATTATTGAATGTTTCTATTGCAGGGGACAAACTGCCACTGATTGATGCTGTGTCTTTTGCCATGTGATTTAGACCTAACAGCGGCAGCAGCAGAATTTTTTCAAACCTAAAACACAATTGAGCCAATATGCTTCCGAAGCTTGCTGATCCTTTTGGTTAAGGTAACTTATTGATTTAATACGATTACTTGTACATAGCTATCTATTAAACTGTTTTCAATTGTTATTTTCAAAAATTTGTCCTCTATTAAATCATTTATGTTGTTAACTTACTGTATATAAATATGTAGTAATTAATTTACAGACTTAACATAGATATCCCTTTTACGGTAAATCCCCCCCAACTTGGGAGGTGGGATTGGATAGGGGGGGGGGGGGTGATAAGAAGGTCAAGAATAATTATTACCATCTTATAACAACATGATATGGGTGTAAACAGTGGTAAATTTCAAAATCAATTTTTAGTCAAAAAGAGCAGACTACAAATGGCATAATTGATCTAGCATGAGGTGAAACAGGAAATAAACTCTCCATTTAAAATTCGATTTGAAATGAAAATGTTAATTTACATCACAACTTTTACCTTTGCATGATTTACTAAATGGAAAAAAGAAGAGATTATGAAAGAAGCTTTTCTTTCTTCTATATTTCATAGAAATCATGCAGGACTGAGATCTCATGATTTCATCTTTCAACAGCAAAATCATGCAGCTAAAAATATTTTGTATTTAATGTGTCTGCCACATCAGCAAATACTGAATTCAGTCTGTCAATAGATGTAGTCTGTGCAGTATTTGTAATGCTGTTCAGATTCCAGAGATTCTGTGGAGTTTTGTCGAATATTAATTTCCTTTTCCATAGGCATCATATACTTGTAATCAATTGTGTCATCCTTTGCATGGCAAAAGCAGACTGTTATGATGAATTCCTCTTCCTTCAACAGGACACAAGGTTATATAATTGTCATGTTAACTCGCCTTCCAAAGTCAAGGGTTTCTGATCCTCTCATCTCCTCACAAGGAGATCTGCTACTCTCTCCATAATATCTGAACCACTCCTCTCTGCACAAGATCTGATCCACTCCTCTCCTCATAAGAAGATCTGATCAACTACTCTCTTTACTCCTTTCCTCACAAGGAGAGCTGATCCACTGCTCTCCTCACAAGGAGATCTGACCCACTACTCTCCTCACAAGGAGTTCTTACCCACTCCTCTCCTCACAAGGAGAGCTGATCCACTGCTCTCCTCACAAGGAGATCTAACCCACTCCTCTCTTTACTCCTCTCCTCACAAGGAGAGCTTATCCACTTCTCTCTTTGCTCCTCTCCTCATAAGGAGAGCTGATCCACCACTCTCTTTACTCCTCTCCTCACAAGGAGATCTGACCCTCTACTCTCTTTACTCCTCTCCTCACGAGAGCTGATCCACTGCTCTCCTCACAAGAATATCTAATCCGCTCATCTCTTTACTCCTCTCCTCACAAGGAGGCCTGATCCTCTCCTCAAAATATCTAATCTGCTCCTCCCCTCACAAGGATACCTGATTTACTCCTTTCCTCACAAGGAGACCTGATCTCGCATCTCCTCACATTTAAAAGATCTCCTGACTCAATGTTTATATACTTTTAGTCAGTAGGCATTTTATTAAACTTTTGCAAATAAATATGGAAACAATGCTGCTAAATAATTATGCTTACCAGAATATTGTTGATAATACTCTCTTTATTCAGGGGTTACTTAGGTCAGGAAGGGGCAAACAAACATATTTTTAAATGTGGCCTTTCTTTATGTAGATGTAAGTTTTGGCTTTTTTACGATTTAGGAGGCTTAATCTATGATTGAAAAATCAGGCCACTGACCTTGACATTTTAGCCTTTTAGGTCATGAATTTAGCATAGATAACAAAATGCTATTTATCATATAATTCAAGTTCTTAATTAACCTACTAGACTTTGACCCGTGCGTGCACGGGTTTACATTGCGTATTATGTCTGGCATTTACGAAATAGATACATCAAATTTGCACACCATGTTGACATTCAGAACTCTCGGAATTTTTCATATTAAACACACTGAGTTAGAGTTATCTCCCGTATTTTCTTTCATGAACAGAATATATAGAAAATTCTTAATGAAAGTTTACATGTATTTGTATTATCGTTTTTGAATTTGTCCATTCAAATGTGATATTGTGGGAACTAAAGAGCATCCCGTGATTTAGCGTCAATGTAATGCGCATGAGCAAGATTGTAAAATCCGAAAAATTCAGACGATTTCCGGATTTTTTAAAGGAATTTTCGTTGATTATTAATTAGCGAAGCCTCTGTGAGAAAAAATAAGAATAAATTGGTAATCTTCAAGTAACAATGATGTTAGAAATATATAAAACAAAAGACAGTACTCTCCTGATTTCTCGGTATTAAAGCCCAAAATAATCGAGTCTATTATTTTAGTAGTATAGATGAAGATCATGAATAAAAACTGTTATAGTCCTTATTGAAACTCTAGTAAAAAAAAAAACCTTTACTAAATAAATGTAAGGGAATCAATATCATATTGGCTTGATTGATCAGACAATTTAAGTTTCTTCATTTTTTGTCAACCCATGGCATTCAGCATTTCAGCATTAATTAACTGTCCATTGTATAAAAAATTCTCTTTTGATTTTTATAGTACAATTGTAGTATAATTTTCAAGAACCTTTTCATCCATCAATGGGGCTTATTGATAGCTGAACAAACATTGCTGGTTGAAATAGCTTTTGCTCTCAGTGACTCACTCAATTGTTCATTAATTACTTAATTAGCCATCTGTGCCCCTGGGCAAGGAATCACATCAATTGAGGTCATGCCACCCCTTTTAAAATCAATGACACTTTTTAATCTTCAAGACCTTACATGTGTTTGGCTTGGTCTGTGACTTAAAAAATCGTTGGGAATTGGTAAGTTAACCCTTTCAATTCATTGCATGTTGATTTCTGACTTGGTATAATGATAAATTATTAAAATAAATGTTTAAGCAAAATTTGTTCCTTTAACTATTATATTATTATATTATGTGATTGGGATAAATACATGTATGTTGAGTTAGAAACAAGCAAAAAAAGTAATTTCCTTTGTTAAGCTATGCAAGCCTTACTTCCTAATTATGGAAAAGGCTCAGTAGAAAATAATTATTATGCATGTTATGAGCTTATCTAAAGGCGGATAGAGGAAGGGGGGTGGAAGGGGAGAGGAATGGGGGGGTCTGAACCCCCCCCCCCCCTTCTGCGGCAAATTTAAAAATTCCAAGGCCCCCCCCCCTTGGAAAAATTCTGAATCTGTGCATGCATGTACAAAAAAGCAGCCATATATGCATGTAATCGCACAAAAAGTTTTACACAACTGTAGCTGGTAAAGTGCTACAGTATGTATAGATTAATAAATTGCATTTTGTTCATGTAATGCATGCATATTAAGTGAAATAGTCATACTTAGATACAGAAAGGATTTAGCCTGTGTATATATACTGTATACAGGGAAATATTTGCCCCTGTTTTATTTTCGCCCCTTTCGCCCACAGGGGCATCGTATCCGCTCTACACTCTATGACATATATATATAATACACAAGGGAAGAATCGAAAGTAGGACACGATTTGTAAACAATGTCAAAAACAACTTACTTCACAAAAGTTACGCAAATCCTCGCACACAATGTTGCAAATGTTGTCAAAAAACACGTTCACACTCAAATATTCCTAATAAACTCGGTAAAAAGCGTTTTTATCCCATTAAAACCGCTGTCTGCTGCAGAAACCCAATCTCTTCGCCCAAGAAAAGATAACTCTGTACTTTCTCTCTATATATATGTTCAGTAATGATAGTAGAAATTTCGGCAGTAAACTGTGTAAAATGTCTGGGGAAATTTTCGTCGTATATGTTATTACCGTAAGCATAATAAGTTAACATGCGTTCCGATATATTTGGCATGTTCTTTAATTAGCGTAATTTAAAAAACAAATTAATATATTTCCTATCATTTAATCTTTTGTAGAAACGTAAATATACTAGGCTAGTAATTTGATATTGACAATTAAAACAATGCTGAAATTCTTAGGCAACGACAATTAATTTTGAAGGTTTAAATTGGAATAATTGCAAAGACAAAATATGAATTATGAGTATTTTAATTATTGAATAAAAAAATAATATATTTTTTTTTTTATGTGAACACCAACGTAGTTTTCCATTAACATTTTAGAGATGAAAAAAATATTTAAAATTTCCCCAGACATTTTACAGTTTACCGCCGAAATTTCTACTATCATTACTGAACATATAGAGAGAGAAAGTACAGAGTTATCTTTTCTTGGGCGAAGAGATTGGGTTTCTGCAGCAGACAGCGGTTTTAATGGGATAAAAACGCTTTTTACCGAGTTTATTAGGAATATTTGAGTGTGAACGTGTTTTTTGACAACATTTGCAACATTGTGTGCAAGGATTTGCGTAACCTTTGTGAAGTAAGTTGTTTTTGACATTGTTTACAAATCGTGTCCTACTTTCGATTCTTCCCTTGTGTATTATTATATATATGTCATAGAGTGTAGAGCGGATACGATGCCCCTGTGTTTCGCCCTCATTGTCCGGGGGCAAATTTGAGCCCGGGCGAATTCCAATGTTCCAAGTTATCTCTTTAGTACACAAGCGTGTCTGGGTGAACTTATGACGCGGCGAGACCGTTTGCAAGTGTTAAAGGGCGAAAATAACACGGGGCGAAAATAACCCTGTGTACAGAAGCAGGTCATACTTATTGCTGAGGGGTAGTAAGAGCACATGATTATAGTGTGAGTTCAGGCTTAATCACAGCTTCTCCCCTGTGAGTGGTAGATTCTAGTGAATTTTATTCTTAATCCTTAATTACCAGTGAATGCTGTAATTGTTGGAATTTTTTGATTTTATAGATGTGAAAGATGCGAACAGACTCCAGCACCATGAGTCGAGCGGCAGTCACTAAACACATGAACCTGGAGCATCTCAGCGATGCTGAGTGTGAGAAGATCCTGCAAGTGTTGCAGAAAGATTTCGAATTGCGGGAAAAGGAAAAAGAACGTCTTCAGTGAGTTGATCTAAGTTAATTTGTTCCATTTTCTAAGAAGTCTGTAAAACTTTACATTCGAGTTAAAATCCAACATAACTAAATAGAAAACTAGAAAACTTGAATGATCCTTTGAGGTAAAATTCTCTTGAAGGTCAAAGATATTCATGAAAGTCAAGGTCAAGTTTGTTTTAAGGCAATGTGACAAAGCTTTGAGATGTATTGTTTTAATAATAAAAAGGCAAAGTCAATATAAACAATACTGGAAAGTTTATAAAGTTTTTAACTTGTTGGAAACAGTAAAGTTGATTTCATGCAGAGACATTTTGTCAATCAGATCTAAATGAACTTCCCAAATACTTAATTTTGACGTACCAAAATACCAATGATACTAAATTATTGATATACTTTTCTGCAATCTTTGAATAAGAATAAGCATGTTTTTGACAACATTCTGATTACAGAAGCATCAGTAATCAATGTAGAATAAAAATTCATTCGTTCAAACCTCATTTCAGCAAAATCGAGGAATGTTTAAAAGAGGAGGAGGAAAAAACTGAGGTGATTGCAGTGAAAACCAAGCTGAATGAGGAGGTGTGTGTCCGATGCTGCCAGAAGTTTGGAATCATCTTCAATCGCAAGCAGCTCTGTCTTGTCTGTAAACACTATGTCTGCAAACGTTGTGCTGACTACAATGACAGTGAAAAGGGCTACACCTGCCATGCCTGCATCAAAGAAAGGTCAGGAAATTACCTGATAAATAACTGATGTAGAAAATATCTTCGTGATATCAATATTCATGCATTTAATAATCAATTTCAATGTATGAGCTATCAAAGGCTATTGCAGTTTACATGTATCGAAATTTCGAGTTGTAATTATTTTTCAAATTAATCACCAAAAATTATACTGGCTATAGTTTATATTGAAATTCAAAGTTTACCTGAAATTCAATATTCTATCCTTCAAAATCAATATTTGTTATTTGGTTTTATTCATAGATGGGGAAAAGTGATCATGAACTCAAAAATATATCAGTTCTTTTTTAATTTTGCATCGATACTAAATGAAAATTGCCAGCTATGTTTTGTTATCATACTCATAAACCCCAAAGGAATTCATCAACAACCTAATTGATATAAAAAAAAGTTATTTTTCATTTCCTCTCTATCTCGATCCTGTATCAATCTGTATATTATTTTCATTACTTTATTATGGTTCCCCATAGCCACGTCCTACATTTTGCCTCGCGATTATTAATTTTCTGTCGCATTATTCTGTTAATGTAAAATATCTGGTTTATTAAATTCGATTCTGTGAAGGTTGAACATACAATTGAAATACATGCCTGAACACGTCCCCTAATTCAAATCAGTAGCTGCTCAGCTATGGATATTGGTGGTCATTAGAATTTCATTTTTTGTGTTAATGTGTATTATGTTTAAATTGCACCAAATATGATAAAGCTTTGTTATAGCAAGTAAGAGAAATGCATGTTCTCAAAAGTGTTTTCTTCTCTAATCTAATGAAAGTCAAATACTAGTAATAAGATTTATGATCCAAAGAGAGAAACGCTGAATTCATTTGCAAGTTACCAAGTGGTTATCCTAAATGCACAACTATGAGAGAGAAATTTTGAATTTGATAGCAAGTGGTTATCCAAAATGCACAACTACAACATTGCTTAATCTTATATACCATATTTAGATATCTATACAGCATTACATCTATAGCTATATATAATTTTGCATTTTATGCCCCCAAAATGCTTTTGATACTAAGATTTTCTCTAAAGAAAATATATTTACATGCTGTAATCATCATTTTTTTGTTTATGTGGTTGTGCATAGATTTATTCTTAAATCCTCAAAAATAAAATATTCTTTTTTTTTTCTCCTTTCAATCTGTGTGTCTAAATTTTAGAGCTGAGATCGAGGAACAAGAAAGGTTTGCAATTACTCCCTCTTTATTTTTCACCCAAGGGATTGGCTTTAATATTGCAGGAGCCTTCATCCATATTTAGCACCAAAAAAAAAAAAATGGTTGGATGGGGTCCCTTCAAAATCAAATTTTCCATCAAAGTAATCAATCGCTTATAGACATTTTGCTGCAGGTTTAATGGCTCTGTTAATTTGCACATTTCAGGCAAATTGCTATTGCTAGATATAATTGAAATTTGCTATCTCTTCTTCCAAACTAATTATGCTAGACTGTATTTCGTGGCTAGAACTTTCAGGAACATGCAGAGTCAATCTCGATTCTGATTAAATTTTGTAAAGCTGGGTATAATCTGTACAGTTATTCTTCTGTGGTTTTTGATTCTTACAAAATGGTGATGGAGAAAATACAAGTCAAACTTTTGCAATGAATTTGTTGAAATGTTTTTAAAATTTTAAAAAAATGAAGCAATTTGTCACAAAGTAATTTTGTAGACTTTAGACACAAATGGGTAAAATGGTGTAACTTTAAAAAAAAAATAAAAATTAGTATTTGCGTCTGTCCTTTATTTGCATTTTAACTTTCTTAAAGCAAATAAAACCAGTTATATATAATTTTTATGTATTTGAAATTTTGTGATGTGAGAGTGATATGGAAAAAATGCCAGATATACCTGTACAATATGTATTAGATGTATTAGTGATAAGCAACAAAGTTAACTTATTCAAATCTCAACTATTTATGATTGTTGACTTAGTTCTCTGTAGCTTCAGAAATTAATTTTTCTTTTCTGACTAGATTTTCTTTGAACTTTTTTTGAAAAAAAAAAACAAAACTTATTTTAATTATCCTCTGTTTTTTAGGGATTTGAAGCTGAAATCTTTTGAATGGTTTTACAACAACGTCAGTCAAAAATTCAAAAGGTTCGGGAGTGCCAAGGTAGTGCGGTCCTTGTACAAACAGAGAGGAGCCCGGGGGAGAGCTTATCACAGTAAGTACTATACGTAATGGTAGAATAAAGAAGATGAGATGTAATAAAGTGCAGCAGTCACCCACTCTCCTCCATCTTTGGAAGTCAAGGGACCATGGTCCACTCTAATCCCAGATTTTGGTGCTTTCTTTTTGTTGGTTCTATTATGCTATTAGTGATTTTCATTATTTTATGAAAATTTCATTGATGGGTTTTACTGGTAATTAAACAACACATGTCAGTACCAGTATTCATCCAAAAATAATGCAGATGCAAGGGTCACAACTCTTTCAAGTCCTTGAAGTGTTCAGAAGTCAGATGGACAGAAATCTTGGACTACCAAGGAAAAAAAGGAGGGGGATTGAGGGCCCCGAGTGTACAATTTTTGGTTGTCGCCTAGCTACTTTCCCATGTATACTGAGATCTCTTTTTGTATAAGGGTATATGCGATAGTAATTTTTGATTGATTGTCAATGGTATTTTTTTTTAATATCCAACACAAATTTACATTGGTTTAAAAATGGAAAATATTTATTGTACTGTATTAAAAAACTTAAAACAGAGGTCATTGATGATGCATTGTTATGAATTTCTTTTCAACAGTTTCACTTAAAAAAAAAAATCTGATCAGCTTAATTTTTTTCACAAATTGAAATAAAATATTATTTGAAGGTATTCATTTGATAAGATACTTTCACACACTAAAAAATTAAGTATAATTTAAAAAAAAAAAAAAATCAAGTTTGAATTTATTTTTGGTCATCTACAATGTTAATTTTTGATAATTTGAAATGTCTATGTAACATCATGTAAGCCCTTCATTGTTCCACACATATCAAAAAGTATTTGTTGGTTTTTGGTCATTTATTGTCTTGTGTAAATGTGGTAAATGTTGTGCGTAGAAAATATATATTAAGGTGTCTTTTTATTTTTCTCTTTGTCATTTTTCTGAGTTTTAAATGTGTATAGCACAAGACAATCAGAACTAAGATCCTTGAGGATCCAACCCTCTTTGTATGTATGGGTATATATATATAGATTCAGACCATGTGATCTTTATACTCGTCTGACCTTGAACAGATGTTAAGCAAGTTGTCGCACATAGTGTTGTCATGTATAACAAGGCGTCGGAACCATGACTGTTTTCGTAATCACTATCATTATAGGATTTATGTTTCTTATTTCGTAATCTAGGGGAAATTAGAACATGCATAAATCTTTGTAGTGAAGTATGGGGACTATTTGATAACAAAGATGTGGTCTCACAAGCAGTTTGGAACTGTAAGCTTATAGCTTTAAAATCTTGAGTCAAAATTTATCTTGAAGTTGAATTTTCATTCACTGGGGAAGTTAATCTGAGATGAGCGGAAAAAAAGGGACAATTTTTATAGAAATGAATATTCTTGTCCGATTCTTCTTGACTAAGCCATACAAAAATGAATTGGCTATGTTGTATTTATGATCACAAGACTTCCTCTGATGGAAAATTATTCTTGTGGGGAAATTGACAGGATGCTGTGAAATATACCCCTTTGAGTTGTCGTCTGCGATGTCAGGTGATGTAGTTACAGAGTACACTTTATGGAGGACGCTCCTTGGTAAATATTGTTTGATGATTTATTTTGTTTCTCACCTGCCCCTTTGATTATACTGATTGATTTTTTGTCTCACCTGCATGCCTGGCCCTCCGCTTTGTCGCACTTACACCTGTGATCACCGATGTTTGTTCTACAGGTGACACTTTTTGTCATTTTTCACGCGTTGAACATGTACAGTACATGCAGTTATGATTTTTTTTTCATTTTTCTGTTATTTTTTTCTCTTTTTCTCTCTCATGTGTTGATTTGATTGTTTTCAATATATTGAAATTGAATTATTGTCATCATTTGTATATTTGCATTTAAAAGAGTACCAGATTTGCTTTGATGCTTAATATATAACAATTGCTATATATATATTAACATAGTAGATTAAGACAATAGCATATAGTCCAATAATTATTTAATGGATGATGATAATTAATTTCCGTTTTTATCTTCAGCGGACAATGAGAGTGACACTGGCTACGACCCCAATTTCCTGACCTCTCTCAGATCAGGGTCCCGGCGGGGAGGAGGAGGAGGAGGGGGGTTCTCCGCCCCAGAAGATGGAGGAAGGGACGAGGAGATTCTCGGCGCCAACAGTGAAGGGGAACCAGGTAAGAAAATGTTTCAATTTTCTTATTCAATGAATCCAATTGCATAGTAAAGCAAGAAAAGTCAAAGTAACCCGTCTTTTTAAATCAAGGGTTTCTGATCCACTCTGCTGTTCACAAAGAAGCAGATCAGACCAGAAATTGAGAATTGGGATATGCAGAAACCGGTCCATTTAATATATACCGGTATACCTTTTTTGGAAACAATTTGTTACATAACCGTAAATGGATATATCAGTAGCTAGATGTCTTACTGGTAACCTAAATGGCATAAAATGTGCTTTACTTAAAAACTTTGTCAATGCCAAAAAGTATGTTTATTTATAACTGTAATCAACCTTGTCCTTTAAAATCACTTTTTATACCATATATGGTTCAATCCCAATATGCAGATCCGATGCTCTGAATATTGGATGCTTTTATTTCAAAAATGAAAAGTTAAATTACGTACCCGCTAACTCATGGCATGCTCTGCGAATAAGAACTCTGAACTTTATTTCTTATCCATTAGGATGTCTATTGGTATTCACACCCTCTTTCTTCTCCCATTTCCATCTCTCTTTCTCTCTAAAAATATTTTGTTTCATAAAAGACTTGAAATGCGGCTGTTAAAATGATTGAAGATTATCTTGCGTGTCATCATATGTAATAGTCAAGAGCGTAATGTAAAAGAGGAGGAACAAGGGAGATCTGTTACCTGGTTATTTATTTTTTAATTTTTTTTTTACAAATATTACATATATCGTGTGATCCCATCGTTGTCATGAGTTCAAGCATGTGACTTAAGGGGTGCTTTTTCTGTGACAAAGTAATTTGATACACGGGGTTATAAAACAGCAAGATTGTATTGGTGAACATTATATTCCTTGTAAAGAATAACTAAATTAACACATTGCTTGTTTTATCTATTTGTTTAAAAATTATTTTTTAACACTATATACATCCAAATATGAGATAATATCTCCTGCAGAGGCCACCTAGATATACGTATCTCATTTTGCCTTAACTGTGAAATACAGCTGCAGGTAAAAAATGTTGTAGGGCGAAAAAAGAATTTCTTAATAAAATTACTGTAAAAAACCCCCAAAACTTGTAAATTGTTGAGATGTTTTGATAATGATAAGAAAATTACACAGATACAAAAAAAATGGGGTTGAATAAAAGAAGAAAAATACCAGTTATAAGATGTATTGTGTTAAGATTTTACATCCTAATTCATCATTTTTTAAGCATATCATGTACCGTACCATAATCATGAAATATTTGAAACAAAACTTTAAACATCTTTATATTGTTGCCGGTTCCACTTCAAATTGACAAAATTACTAATACTTTTTTGAAGAACAAACAATTTACGTGATGTTGATAATACCTGTATTGCTATAATACAATGTTATTGAGGGTCAGAAATTGTAGGTGCAATGTACTTGAACCAATTGTCTGAATCAAGAGTCAAGGTAGAAGACATGTTCTATATAAAATCCTTGTCCAAATTATATTTTCTCTCCCTATGGCCCACTTTGTTTTAAACTTCATCAATAGAGTGCACATGTTTAGAGGGTGTGCAGCGAACAGAAATTAGCTCTTTGCATTTTAAAAGCAAAGCCCTTTGAGATAGTCACCAACCTGAGTGGCAGTTTCATAGGGTAAATCTAAAACAGAGCTTTGTTAATTAAGCATCCATTTTGTCAACAGAAATTGCTTATAAACCCAAGAGCTTCCAGAGGACTCACTCTCTAAGCTCCAGCAGTGGGTCAATTCTCAATCTACTGAGGAAATCCCATTCATCCTTGACTGACTGTAGATCGAGAGCATATCTGCAATGGGGCTAATGTTTAAAACTGCAAGTTTCTCCTCTAGGCCACACCAATATAATTTTCTTGTTCGTTGGACTGCGTGCGCTCGTATTTAGATAAAACTATACAAATAATATTATTATTAATTTCTCGCATCCCGAAAATTCTGCGGTGTTTTCTGTTCTATTTTTGCTTTATTTTTTGCATTAAGTAGAAGAAATATAACTGTCCCCTTAAAATTTATTTATGTAATGCCTAAAAAATTTGGCTACAAAAAATAATAATTATATTATTTAATCGTTAGGACGCTTGTACCCTTTTTCACTGAATGTCCGACGAACAAGAAATTATATTGGTGTCGCCCTAGTTAGATCTAAATACATTGACATGTGTAAAGGGTAAATTAAAATGGACAAAACAGATGTGCAGATGCAATGGTCCAAGTTTCTTGTACTGACTGTATACTGCTTAAAATGTCCAGCAGGATGTGTTTAATCAGGAGTCGCAATGCAATATGTATGCCATCTCTATATGAAATGCTTCAAAAGCATAATGGGACCAAGATGGGAACCCAGATTTAAAAATTCTATGGGATAGTAAGTAATTTTTACAGCAAGACTTTGATCTTGCTCCTATAAATTGTTGTCCAAGAAAGGTAACTCTTGAGATCTAAAGCACATTTGATATATATCTAGAGTAAGAGAACCTATTGTTGCATATGTCAGATGTCAGAGTAATGCAAAAATTAACTAATAATATGAAAATAGAATAAAACTTGAAGCCAGTGAAAGATATATGACAATTTATACTCTGTTATTTATAGCCTTAATTTGCATATCATATTGATTCAATATGCACACAAATTGTGCCATCTGGAAAATTTACATGTATAAACATTTTTCTTTATATATCAGGGATACATTTTTCTTTCATTTAATCAAACATGCAAATTAAAGCAACAAATTATCTTTATTGTATTAAAGTTTCAACTTGAAATAATGTAAGGATAAGCAACTGGGAAGACTTGTAGGCAGTTTATTTTGTTTCTTAATGCTATTTAAAAATTCCATAGTGCCTAATTAACACCTAATTAACATCCCCCCCCCCTCCAGTTTTTATAAAATTTGATTATTAAATTGATCAACCAAATTCTCCCCAATGTAATACAATTACAAATACAATATAGATAATATATACACTTACAGCCAAGTTAATCATGTTAATTTTGTCAAGTTACGACCCTTAAGAGGTTTTAGATCCCCCTGTCTGGAGATCTTAAGTCATTGAGTGATAGAGGTAATCAGGTGTATAGATGAAACAAAGTTATACACCATTATGTAATCACTCTATGACAACATCAGGCCTTAGAGCCCATGGGATCTCTGTGTGTGTATCTGTTAGAGCAATTTGTATTGGCCTCTGGAGTGTGTTAAAATACCTATGACCTTTAACCCGTGTGTGATGTCATCCAGGTAAAAATCTGCTGCCATTGAATCATGACTGGAGATATTAATAAACCCAGGTAGTGTAAAGATAACATTAGGTGGAAAACTTGAAACAAGAGAGCGAAGGAGCTGTTACGTGTGGGATAATTACGTTTATTAGAAAGTTTACGGTTTGTCATCAGCGGACACTGCTTGAATAACGTCAGAAGAATGAAGTATTTGCGGAATATGGAGAGAGTTATGCACATCTGTCATTCAGTGTCTAACTAGGATGCTAAGCATTTTCACCTGAGTGATTTTTTTTCTCTTCTTTCTCTTTCATTTGAATGGAATTGTCATTGGAATTTTAAGATTCTTTGAGAGCTGAAGGAACTTTATCATCTACAGGAAGAAACTTACTTGTCCACTGTAAAAAAATTGTTTCACAGACAGCTAATTTTTAATTGTAAGATATCTTTTGAAAAATTAGGAGATTGAGTGACTTTAATATTTTGAAACATGGAGAGCCAGACTGGTCAGTGTTTTTAATTTGTGGTGATTCTTTTGGGGAAAATATGGTTGGAATAATTCTCCTTTGGACCAGTTCTGAGAAACTCATTTTGGATTGAGTCTTAAATTGGACCACCCGTACATCTGGTCATGATTCGAGGAAAGAAGGAGGGACAAGGCTATGCCACTTGGTTCATTGGACTGGACAATGGTAAGGTGGAATCATACAGTTGCAGCTATCAATATCTATATTTTAGAATTTATTCTTTGCGTAGGTACTGTACAATATTTAAAGGAGCGTAGTATTTCGTAATATGGACTATCTTACTACATGTGTTAGCATAAATGGGAAATTATCATATTGCATGTCCCTGAGAAATTTCCACACAGAATTTTATTTTATTTTATCTGAATATTTTTGCTAATACTACGTCAAAGGCTGGGGTTATTATTTTTTAGTCTAAAGTATTTGAAAATTTTATTGTGTAGAACACAATTTTGCCTAAGAATTGTGTGCTGTTGAATGAATGGGTAGATGGATGGATGGATGGCTTCATTTTCTTTGCTTGGTTAAATGTGGCAAAACTGTGTAAATTAGACAAAAAAGAGTGAAAAGATGTTTAATCATCCACATTTTCACAGAAAATAAACAGTCCATGACACCATAGGGTATTGTATTTGATATAAAGATAATCTGTGTTACACAGAGAGATCTCCTATGTCCTTGTGTCCTTATCAAACAATCACATGTAAAACTGTCATTGTGTGGGAGCATAATAGATAGAATAGGTAGAATAGACTGAATGGATTAGGTAATTCAGAGAAAAATGGTGAGAGAGTAAAATAGAAAGAAAGTGGACAGAGGACAAGATGGAGAGAGAGATTTTGAAAATGGGAGATGAAGAGTCTTGATGATTTTTGCAATTGGTCTGTGGAAATGAAGTATTTGCCTTTTGTGTCTTTTCTGCAACTACCCCATCACTAGGGCATTGACTGAGTTGGCTTGAAATACAACATGTATTGTGTAATCTCAAAGGTACTTATCTTCATCAACCCAAATACCTTAAAAGCTTGCTCTAAGTTTTAAAGTGTCCTGCCTAATGTAAAGAAGGTACATGTTCTTTGTCCTGGGTTGGTCATGGCTTGGATTATGATTTGGAGCAAATTTTAACATTTTCTCTAGGCAATAATATTCCTGAGAAAGTCATTGAAATTAATATTAGCCCAATATTGACTTGGTCCAATCTTTGCAATAACACACCTTTTATAGTTTAATTTCAGTTGCGGAATACAAGAACCCAATGCTAATTTTTTGTACAAATAAGATTCTTACAGCAATTAAGCGCCCGGATACAATTGTCGTGGCTATTCTGCCTACAAATGGACTCATAAGGGGTTTGATTTTTTTCTTCTGTTATTGTTTCGGGTTCCCTGTATGAGTCAGGTATTGATTTTTTATCCGTAGATGTACAATACGATTGTATGTAACAGATGGTGGAGTTAACATTGCAAGGAGTTTCTCAGGATATCAGATGTACCCCCCCCCCCCCCCCATAATAAGAGGGTTTCGTTCTAAATCACTCCCATCATGAATCCTAGGTATTTTATCTAGTCTTAATTACAGTGCATAGCTAAGACACGTTTCACTCCAAAAAATTGCCCAATTGTAAACATGCAGTACGTCTCACAATTGTGTAGTACACTGCATTGATGATGCAGGTCTCGAAGAATGCAAAGATATTCTTGAGAATGTAAAATGTCTCAACTGCCATAAAACTGGATTTGTCAAACAACAGCCGAGTGCTCAAGTAGTTAGTATTATACATTTGTGGTTAAGTATGATAAGCAGGACAAAGATTTTCTGCAATGCTGAGAGTTTTATAGACCAATTCCAGTCTTGTTCAGACCTTATAACCATCGTTTAGTCAACTTGAAGAGTGTATATTACATAATATTTGAATACCATTATATGGTCTTTATGAGGCTATTGTGAAAGTAGCAAGGCAATATTGAGATGGCCTTTCTTCTTTGTTGATCATTCTTCAAATGATAGTAGAATAAGCCTGCTTAAGGGGTATATTTAAGTCTATCTGTGTGTAAAACAAAATTTATGGCATAGGGAGAGATTATATCAATGTTTTATGTAAAATGCTTGAACATTCTAGCAAAAGACTTTCCGTTGCTTGATTTGCTTATTACCAATAAGTCTCCCAAGTTTGGAAACTTATTGTTTGTGCTCATTTCTAAAAGAATTACATGTACTGGTATATGAAACTCAGACTTGGAGATGATAGTTTACATTGTCTTTTCATGTATTTTGGAAAATGACCTTTTTGTCAAAATATTTTTAGGGAAGAGTGTGTGTCTTTGTCCTTTCAATGTCAGTTTGTGGCCTTGAATAATAATGATCATGGGATGGCCAACGATTTAATCAGAGACCCAATGGAAAAGATTGGATTGTGTCTCTGAATGGTCAACATCTCTTTACAACAGGTGAATATAACCATTGTTCTGAACACTTTTGAAGTTGGATGCTAGCTGTTTTCTCCCATTGCTTAGTTAGAGTTTTGTCAGAATTCATCAGTTTTTGTGGAAGAAAATTGAGTCTGTAGCCTCAAGTCTTGCAAATTTACACAAAGTTATTGTGGGGTTTCACTGTTTGTTTGTCCTGTAGCATTGCAGGTATAATAAGCAATCGGTTACGTTCAGAAGTTGTTGTTCAGATCAGCCTTTGGTCCTGAACCATGCTTTAGATACATTTCATGGTTTGCCTCCAAAAGTTACATTTGCATTTCTGATATATTTTTGAGAAGATTTGTGGGTGCAAGGGAACGGGGGTTTAAGGAATATTCACAATCATGGAGAATTGTGTCTGCAGTTGCAGAGCAAATAAAACTGTATTAAATAGAATTGCCATGCATGTGTATAGCAAATAAATCAATGCAAATTATCTGGAACAGTACGGTTAGACCAAAAATGTACCTAAGATGGCCCATAAATAGCATTAATTATTCAAACCTCGTGACATACAAAGAAAAAGTTTTGTTTGATGAGGTTAAAAAAGGTATATTTAATTGCTTCACAACACCTGTTCAAAAATCTCCCTTTTTAAAGAGTTTTATCACTTTTGTAAGATAATTTTTATTAACATATGTACATATATTCTCTTTGGTTGTTTTTGAATTCAGTTAATGCATGGAGTCAATTAATTTTTTCACAAAGACGGAGAAATTCGCAGGTGGTCCAGTGAGACAGAATGATGTTTTGATGATCTTTTTAAAGGTGTGCTGTGCAAATTTTACAAAAACATATAAACAAAATTCCATCAGAATTTAACTGGAACAAGTTGACATATCCATTCAATCTCAATAAACTACATAAAATTCATGGATCATTAAACAGACCTTGTTTTGATATCTGATTGTTTTTTTTATGAAATTTCAGTGAATGGAATTTTTATAGGTGAAATTTGAAAATGTTGTTCTCTGAATAAACATATTTTAACATTACACAGCTCTATTGCAATTTCATAACTGTATAAAGACATGCACATGATTTTGAATTAAACACCTTAATACATATGTTCTACATTTACTTTGTAGTTTATATTCAATCAGATTTGAATATACAGATTTTTATTCTTTTTGTTTAAATGCACCTAAATTTCTTATGATAAGCAATGTGCTATTTGATGCATGGTCAAAAATTCTTGTATACATGTATTAAAGTCACTAGATCTTCTCTAATTAACTTAATAATTTGATTAACATTTAATTTGTTAGCTACAGAATAATGAGCAGCAACCGATGTACCGGAAGTAGAAGCAGAACTATTCGTTGAAGATTTAATTTTGTTATTTTCGTTGCAGTAAAATTCAACAAAATTAAATCCATGACAAATTTTTTACCAAATTACTAATGAAGAGATAGAGATTACGATATGTTGCTATTAAATACCAACAGAAATTTATTCTGTTCAAAAACAGCGATATTTTGACCGTACAAAAATATGTGCATTGATCTACAAGAATATTATTTGGGCTAGAAAGATAATTTAATGATATTGAAATGCCCAAGGTGGAATATTAAAGTAAAGATTTTATTAGATTTATCACATTAGATGTTGCAACCACATTATTGTATTCCTTAGGTTTATTATCCTGAATAAATATGTAAAAGTTCATGTCTGGTCATGAGTAAATGGCAAAGAAAAAGCAAGTGGAGCATTGAACTCTGCACAGGGGCATGCAGTGTGGATATGAATTGAAATCTTGAACCTTAGAAGATTCGAAAAATGTTAATATTAATTTCAAATTACAATATTTCTTGAGCTTATACATTAGTAATGGTATCCTTTCTAATGAAAAGTGAGGAAAAATTGACAGGTGCCTTCTCCATTGATGGCAAAATTTTTCGCAAAACATTCATAAAATGAAAAATGAAAGTCAGGGATGAAATAATCTTATGCCTCATTAAAGGAAATTCTGACATAAAAATATCATAAAAAGAGGCAACCTCTTTGGGGAAAAAAAATGTTTCAAAGTGATTTAGTTGCCAGAAAGGTTGACACGATTAGCATACAAAATAAGGTCATTTATGCATGGAACACTTCAGTTTCTGAACAGAGGAATAACAACTTCGAAAAAAAACCTTTGATTTCTCTCTCACCTGACAATTTAAGTGTATTATTATGACAGATTTTTTTATTTCCTGCGTTCTTTGAATTAAGTAGAGTTCATATCCCCAAGAGAAAAAAAAAGACTTCTGTAAAATATATGAATTTAATTTTGTATCTTTTCCAGCACATCTTCTCTTACATTGAGTCTCGGTTAAACAAAAGTCACCACATGTTAATTTTCTTTTTTTTCTGGAAAAAGTAATTTTATAAAGACATTTAACCAAACATAAAATCTTTGTATAAGGAAAGAAAACTTTTGGATGCTTCCCAAATTGAAAATCGGAAGATATTTGGTTGTCAATCAAATTAGACAAGCACTAATAGCTGGCCTTTATATCCATACTCTGCACCAAACAGCTATGTGGTGATAGGTTTGAAATATTGAGGTGTTTGGTTCCACATTTTCTATATTGGGGACTTTGATACAAATCTCTGAAATGTTTGGAATTATGCAGACTTATCGGAGTGGGTCCTGTGTCTTTTATTTGACAGTTCAAAGGTTCATCTTGAGTTTATCAGCCACAAACGACAGATTTGTATAGTCCTTAAAGCATCTGCTCTGTCGAGATCTGAACCATGCATTTGAATGCTACAGCGTATTGAGTTTCTATTTAAACTTCAGGGAAAAAAAAGAACTCGTAGACATTGCGTACATTCCAAACACAGGTATATAGAGTAAATAGGTACACACACCAAAATACTATGTCAAGGATGTTCAACCCTGATACCTTAGAACTCTGTAATTGGCCTGGTGTATATTTGATTAAACTTTGGTCTAGGTTTTCGTCATTTCTGATTGAATTGATTTTGGAGGGCCTAAATCTCTCACTACTTTTAGGCCTCACTTGACAACATGTAGATTTGACGTCATTATGAAGTTGATATAGGGTTGTGGACACAGTAGCATTTCAATGAAAAGAATTTCTTGTACACTTTGAAAAGTTTATCATATATACATGAAGACCATGCAATTACATATATTTATGGTAGAAGATGCAATTCTGCAGAGAGAGGTTTTAGGGACACTACATGTACTTGCAAAAAACCATTCATTCTATTGAAATTGAAAATTATGCCAAGGTCTTTTTTCGGAGTTTTAATAATGCTCCATTTCAAGTTTCGGGGATTAATATTACAAAAAATATTTACCGTACCAAAAATTTGTATACATTTCTTAAGAATTTTTTTTCATGCAACGCCCAAAATCAGAACATATCATATAACAAAAAAAATCATCATCTTTAAATGTTCTGGTATATGAACCAACTCTTAAGTGTTCATCTTTGTGTAAAAAAGACAAAAGGAACAAGCTCGTGCATGATTCTAACCTAATTCCGCATTATGATATCAGCTATCCCAGAGTTTCATGTTTCTTTTCTCAAGATCAGGTTTACTGTCAAAACAAAATTTCTTGTATTGTAACAGGAAATGGGGAAAATTAAGATGTCACTAAAAGTTTAAATTTGGCAATTTGCTGGGCCTTGGGAGTTCTTAAATGAAAGTAGAATTAACCTATCAATTTAAAAGATAAAGATCTCAAAAACGTCCTTCCCTTTGATTGGAAGTGGATGGGTGGGGGTGAGAAAGTAAAGAAATTTAACTTGACAGCTGGGGACAACTTGTATGTAAAAAAAAAATATACCCAAGTCAACTTTATATCTTAGTTACTTTTCTATTTTGAAATTCTATAATCCTGTCAAATTGTTAATTTCTTTAATTTAGGGACTTCATTTAATATGACAACAAATATTGAATGTGCATAAAAAGATATACATAAACTAGTATATAGATTTAAGATACGTACTTGTTTTATCATTTTATTCAACGTTATTGATAATTATTTCTGCTGGAAGCTTACCATGGGTACAAGTAATATATACAAGTCATTGCACAATCTTACACTGAACTCCATAAGGCAAGGATTTTAACCCTGATAATGGTTGAATGTTGTGTGGTAAAGGACTTGATACATGCAGATACATATCATTGACTGATTTGAAAACTCTCTCTCTCTCTCTCTCTCTCTCATAAGACATGAAAAAACTCAGTGGAATGTAGAGAAGAGATAAAAACGCAAAGACAAGTGTGATGTTTATGGCTCAAGGCATGTTCACTGGCATGAGAGTAATGATTTCATTGTCTTAATTAATGATGTTAATTACTCATCCCATTACCTGGTGGCTGGGGGTCATAACTCACCCAAAACGCAGGCAAATTTACACCAGGATTATTGAGACAAACTCATATGCCTGTCTGACAATTTTTGCATCAAGACTTAACAGAACAGTCATAAACTACATACCAAGTGCACATAAATTTGCTTTGAAGACCACAGGGGGCAGTTCTTGATATAAACATTCAAATCGGTATTGAGCAGCAAAAAAAAGGCAGTTATTCGATCTGAACTTTTTCATTGCATTCTATTATATTTGTGTCTTAAATGATATGAATATTTGGGGTTTTTTTTTCACAAATCCACATAATATAGTACATATGTTATATATATATACTTGGTCTATATGTATTTGAACCAAATTAGGGCCATACTTATAAAGATATTCATGCTGTTGCATAAAGTACATGTGCAGGTAACAAAACACTCTAACATGAAAGAAGAGCGAAAGACAGTGTTTTTAGGATTAACAGATGTTGAAAGTGTCACAAACATGAATGAGAGACCCAACCCTTCACCGCACCGGATACCTACAGGTCTAACATGTTAGCAGCACACCTGATGAGGAAATTTACCTTTTAATCCTCAGGTTTTGTTGTTGTGGGGTGTTGTTTATGGTTCTCGGCTGTCACCACAAAGACGATGGAATTGACATGTTGTACTCCGCCCATTTCAGGGTTGCATCCCTAGGGGGTGGTGAAATATGTCCTCTTGTCATTTAAGGATTAACAGATTAACTATTATCTCAGATGACAATAAATCAGAAAAAAAGGAAAAGTCAGATTAAAAGAAGGTTCTGGCTTTTCGAGCTTCAGTAGTACGTGTCTTATAAATTGGCGCATTTTTCTCAAATGGAGGAAGATTTTGTATCCTGGCTTGTTGTTTAACTATAAAATATTTCTTTCTGATCATGAAAGCAGTAAAACTGACTGTATAGATAAAGGACTACCAATAGGGTTTATTTTCGGTGGGCTAAAGGTCCATGACTCCTGGCTATAGATCAAACATTCCGATTTATCAGTGTAGCATAAAGTTGTTCCTGATGTGATAATCGGTGTACTGCTGATAAATCGTGAATGATGGTTGACATAACAGGGTTTCAAATTGACACACATAGGTTAAATTAGCAGTCTTCGAACTATAAACACCTATGTGCCCTTGATAAGGAACTTCAAAGAGCAGGGTTTAATTCTAAGACATCAGACCTATTAACAGATTACTGACATTTAGGAATTGAGTTTAGAATGGTTATAGATTTGGGAGTTTTTGTTACATGGGGATTTTGATATGACATTAGAACGATATATTTTACTTTAATTAAGTAAAGTAATCATAAGATTGATGTTTAAATTCTATTTTTAGAGAGAGAGAGAGAGAGAGAGAGAGAGATTAAAACCATGACAATAATAAGCAAAAGTTAAATCTTCTTTTTTATTGTTTTGTCACATGTTATCAATTAAGTGTCAGTATAGATTTGTTTGTTAATGGGTCATTGTTTAGTTTAGATGATAAGAAGGAAGTTGTTTACCCAGGACAAAAAAGACCCAGACACCTTAACAGTTTTAACACTGCTCAAAGAAAAAGACAATGATTGTCTGACCAAAAAAACACAATAGTACCTTAATGAAGTTGCATTGCTTTCCTTGGGGCCCCAAAAACTGAGGGGTCATTTTAGATCCTTTGTTCAACTGGCCAATTTACCATGATTTAATAGTTATTATAAACACTGTTAATTGACTATAAGAGGATTTTCTAAGGACAGTTGTGGTTTGATGTGTTTTTGATCTAGCTGTCAAGAAAGTTAGTTTTCAAAAGAGGAGATGACCTGTCCTGGATTTTTATTGGGCTGGTTTGGTGGATTTTTCTCGAAATGGTTTGTGCTTCTACGGACTAAATTCAAAGCGCCTGGTGAGAGAAATAACAACCAGAACGGATGTACAAGTTGCGAGACTTTTTACTTCAATGCGGATGGGACAACTGCTAGATCTTTGTCAAGTGGTGTTAAAAGACATTCATGTTCTTTGGATAGACATAGGCGAAACTCAAATCCGTACAAGGGTTACAAATACAAATCTTTAAGAAGACGCAAAAGGGTGAGAATATCAGGTGTGTTGGTAATGTTGCAAATTTTGTGTCTGTGACCTCGGTATCCCCATGAGAACAACAACCTCTGTACTACAAGTTGTTTACAAGCGTTGAAACGTGTTCTTTTTACGTTGGTAAATGCATTGTTACATATATATAGAGTGTATATATGGAATATAGCGCCATGAAAAGATATAAAAATCCCTTCTGAATAGAGATGTTCAGTGTGTAATGTCATTGGGTGCCTTTCACAGGCCAGCCCAGTGTTTGTAAGCATTGACAAGCAAAGACAATCAAGTCGCTATTGTTCATTATGGAGTAATTGTTGTTCCTTGCCTTTTGTTGACAGAATACTGAGTCAGATATGGTTAACATGGATGGTCACTTATTGGAGCTTTTAGTATAGTATTTACAGTTCTGTCACAATGCAAGGGCACTCACATAAAGAGAAGTCAAATCTGGCTCCCCAACTGTGAATCATAGAGACTACTCGTAATATATTTGAACCCACTGATACTTTGAAAGTCGTCATTTTCATTGAATTTCAAACTCACCCAGAGGGCAAAAATCAAGTACCCTTGAAGAATTTTCCTATAAATGGTCTTTGCATACAATGGAAACTCAAAACATTTAGGTACTTAGGTACATGTACTAGCTTTCTGTCATCTAACAATTCACATGGGGTCATCCAGGGTCCTCTCTCATCAAATAAGGCCATAATTTTAAGTTATGTACTGGTACAATTGTTGGTCCCTTTTAATGCCAATGATAAATGACAAATCTATTGTCAGAAGGGAATTGTATATACATTTATATGATTTATTGAAATCCCCCAAAATGTGATTTTTTTGTATTGTGGATCTTTTTTTTTCTTACAAATGCTTTAGTTGTAACTGTCTTCATAAAATACATCAAGGGTTGGCCTTCAATATTACAGATAAGATAGGTACATCTTAATATATATCTACATAGTCATGTTTGTATGTATATAGAGTACATATCTGATGCTTTTGTGGAAACTGGTTTTGAAAAGGCTCTCTTGCTTTAATGAGCAGTTTTCTGATGTCTCATACTGAGAAAGAAAGTACATTACAAAAAAGGAAAAACTGCTGTATCATGACCTAAATCTTTGAAAAAATCCTCTCTTTTTTTTAACCCTTTGGATTAAATTAACTCAAAATTCAAAATGAACAATGGGATCTTCAGCGTATCATGCCTTCCATGCACTTTTACATGCAAAAAATTCAACTTTCCATGTTTTTTACTTTTTATACAAAACTGCATGAACATGATATACATGTAAATTGTATTGGTTGCATCTGTGATGACTTAATCCATCTGCAATTTTTTTGGTGGTAAAACATCATTTCTAACATCCTGGGTGTTGTTTTACAGAAATTGAGTCCATAGGGCCAGCTCCTATTACTGCCACCACCAACATCACACGATCTCGTGCATCCTCCGTGGAAACTCTGAACCATGACAACAAGAAAAGCTTGTACAGCAACAACAACAACCATGCCAGCAGTACAGCAGAAGTGCAAGTCGACAACATCCCCAAGGAGAAAAGTAAAGAAGGTATCTGCTGTTGTTCATTTCGAGCAGATGCACAGAAATTTACATTCTTCACGAAATAAATGTGTTCTTCCTGTGTGAAATTTCATGTGAAACAGACACAAACATGTTTGAAGCAACATTTAGGATAAAATTGGAATTTTTTGGGAAAATTTACACAGATTTCTGTTAAAAATAAGATGTTCTCTGTTCTTTCAGATATATACAAAGAAGCCTTTGAACATTACAAGGGAACAGAAGAGAAGAAGTTCAACTCCAAGTTTGGCTCCCTGCTCCACGATCTACACCAGTCTTTGGAGCAGCCAGTTCTGAGTGGAGGGTCTAGCTATGGAAGTACTTCATGTAAGAGCCCCCCCCCCCCCCCCCATTTGCATTTTTCTATCTTGTCAAGACCTACGCTTGCAATAAAACTTTTTAAGCTGTGCAACTTGTGTTGCTTTTGCACCCGGTTCATTTTTGAAATATGATAAAATATAGGTTTCGTATAACTGCATGGTTGAGGCGATGCATTTGCCCTATATATTTGAGTTGATAGTGAATTGAATCAATAGAATTCATTTGCCTCATTTGATGCATTATGCATGAAAGTTAGATAGGGGAAAATCATTACTTGCAAGGTGGAATGAAATTCTCAAAAACTATAGCACATGTACTGAATTTCTTATCAGACAGAACGATGACACAATTTTAGAGACATTTTTTACTATTTGCTTATGTTTGCAAGTTTTTTTATTTTTAATTTTTTGCATATACAGCTATATACGCTATCTTATGTCTATTTTATAGATGGAGAAGTTTTGGAGAAATACAGATCAAGGTTACGGGAACTCTTGGTTGGTGTCTCCCAGCGACTGGAAATGGCTGTCGAAAGTAGGACATATATATACTTAAATCGCTGCCATCATTTAAAAAAATATTGTCTTATTTTATACGGCTTTCTGACATGGATATGTGTATTGTGAAGATTTAAATTTACAATTGATGTTTTTCTTTTCATAAGGAAGTAATATATAAAAGAAGGAAAAAGCTAACTGTTTAATTGAAGGTTTACGCACCAGGCTAGCCTCTTTAAAATAAAATCGCAAGGGCTCATAAAGTTGAAATTCAAACAAACTATATCAGATTATTATCTTCATTACCAACAAAAAGAATCTGTTTTCAGAGTCATTAAAATAGATTAAATTTAAAATGAAAAGTCAGATTTGGGTGAAACGGAGCAAATTTTATTTGACCAAAAGATAAAGTATCTCCGATTCCCACTAAAAAGGTTACAAAGATGTCAATTTCATGTAACCTTCGGGTGAGAAAATGATAAGATTATTTTTTTTTATTTGACCCACTACACTCAAACCCCAGTGACCAAAATAAATCTCGGCTCAGGTACAAAGAGACTTATGCCAGGTAATGGCTCGGATTTCTGATCTTATTCAATTAGAATAGATCCCAAGACAAATATTTTGGGGAGGATTTTCAAACTCGAACACCCACCCGATCTGTGGTTTAAGCAGTTTTACTGGGTACTTACGATATTTACGACTCTGGTCACTAGACCTTTTCTTGTGAACATGCCCCCCAGAGAAAAAATCCCTTTTATGAGTAGCAAGTTTATCAGTAGGGTCTAAGTGCTAATGATAACTGGAGCTCTTCAGAAGACTTTTAACACAACACTCAATGGCGTGATACCTATTTGTTCTTGTCAACAATTAATCATAAGCTGAAGACAGCATACCATATATATCTGTTATTAGGCACTCAAAGTTGAAAATCTTCTGTCAATGAAATTTTTGTTTTTGTCTTTTGCCAGTTCAAATTTTTGAAGAAGTTTTTAGACCCATTTCCAATTTGATTAACGAAATGTCAATTCCGAGAAAAAAATAAATACGAAAGTAAAAGCAATCAATGTTTGAAATGTATTTGAAGAAGATTTGAATGCTTGACTTATTTGTTACGCAAGGGAATAGGAAAGGCTTACATGCGGGATTTAACTATGAGAAACACAATTAGTAGTAAATTATTTTTATATATATATATTTTTTTACGATTACAGGTTTTGATAGTACCCCATCACAATCAGCCACAGACACTGTCCAGAAAGTGAAAAAAATTGTCTCCAAGCTAGTGGAGGAGAGTTTTGGAGAATCTATTGATGTTGTAAGTACTAAAATTTTGCACAAAACATTGACCTTAGTTAACTTGCAAGTATCTGTAATCTTGGTTCACAAAAATTGCGAACATGTTGATACTTTGGATGGAATTTCCTTTATTCACTTAATATTCACCCAACTCCTTACCCCATTTTACTGGACGTATGGCCTGTTGTGTCCCACCCTAGGCCTACATTTTTTTCCACCCACCCCTGAAGGACATTGATCAGTCAAAATTGAAAATTTCACTTACAACAATTTGTGATTTTTGAAATGCAGGTTACTCTCAAGCAATCTTAAGTACCGGGTAATTAATACTATATAATATAAAGAGTTGCAAATGATGTGCAGTTTCTAATTTTTTATACCGGTAGGTAGATTTACTTTTGCCAAAAAACAATTGGCGAGGTTACATTATATTTAGAAAGTCTGCATACAATTTGCCATGTTCATATGATATATTCAAAAATTTGTAGCCACAAAAATGTGTTTAAAGGATAACTTCGTAATAAAACTTGAATTAGCTCTGTGGTCAAATTAGCATTCATGTAGCAAGAATGCAAAAGTACAGATTGAGGAATTGAATTGTCTTAGCATTTATGAATGGGCAGATTTCATTTTCTGCCTCAAGACAAATGTGTGATGGAAATAAAAATGAATCAGACAACTGTCTCTAATTAATATGAAAATTATTTCCTAGCTATTTGAACATTCCACAATGGTTTGGTCATGCATGCACTGTCTCAAGAAAATTATGTAATTCTGTCTATTATACCTGGCTGTATTGATTTCTTGTCTGGCTGATATCCTGCACAAGAATTTATTTTCAAATTGATTATTGAGGATAGTAAACTTAATATTACTCAACCAAAACCTACATGAATAAGCCATTCCCTTTATCCACCCACTGCTACCAAAATAAAGATTAAAATAAAGATTCCTTTGCGGTTTAGGTGTGTGCATGGATCATGGATTTTGGTCACAGCATTATATAAAAACTTCATCTCTCTCTTTGGAATTTTATCTCCCTTGGATGTTTCTTGCTGCCGTCCTTTGCTGAGGAGTTATCACCCCTTGTATGGCCATTGATTATACAAGATTTCCTGTTGTTTTGCCGATTAACTTCTGTTTAAGCGACTACGTATAAATATTGACATGTTAACTTGTCCCTGTGTAGTCCCTGTGTTTATAGGTAGATTATATCAGTTATTGTAGCTTTGTCATTACCTAGTATTGATATTCCCTGGGCTTTATCTTGAAGGGACTGTCTCAAGGGTTTTTTGTGGCCTATTATGTTACAAAATAAAGAGTGTTTGCAAATATATCAAGATCATATCTCTGAAGGTATTTTTTGCCTTCATGGTTTTGCATAAAATAACCAAAAAAGTATTTAAAATATAGCAGTGTAGACAATCTGACCAGGAAAAAATGTTGTAAGGAGTCACTGCTTTTTGATATGCCCCCCTAATAGGCCATTAATTTGCTTCGATACATGGCTACACCTGCAATTGAAGGTAAATGAGAAAACTTGTTAGCTGTAATTGGAAAAAAATGTTTATAATGCATTAAATTACTATCGATGTATAGAATATTTTTTTTCTAATGGCAGATGTAACTATTTGAGTATGCCAAAAACTTATGCATACCTGTCTAGTAATTGTTAGGGAAATGGAATTCTTACACATTCAACAATCTTAAGGGCACTTAGTTTGCTTCTTGTCTTTGATTTTTTTTTCAATGAATATTGACTGTAAAAAAAAAATGAATTTTCATTTTTGAGCCATTAAATGCAGAATGCAGTAGTCCAAAAAATATGTCATGAATTCTCTCTGTAATTGCATGTATTTTGTAAGAATTGCATTTATTTTTTGTCAATGTTAACAAAATTTAAGATTTGATCATCAATACTGTATTTACTGGTAACCTTATTTTGTCCTGTCAACAGGGAAATACATTAACATGACAATCATACTGTTCATACAACCCAGAAGCAATAGATATGAGTTATGAATTTTTTTGTTGTAATTTTGTAGACCTCTGATGAAGCTGTGTCTGATTTGTCCTCATTGTCGGACGATTCCTGCGATCATCAGGTGAAATCATTCGAGGATCAACTCGCTCATGCTGTGGTTGCTCGGGTAAGTCTCAACACTGGTTTTGGACCCCACCCCACCCCATACACACACAGTTTATAACCCTCTCACCTAAATATTAGATTAAGATTAGGCTCAAAAGAAAAATAAGGTTATTATTGAAATAGATTTTAGTGCATTATACTTTGCCATTCAAATTATAGAATTTTTTGGAGCTTAAAACTTTGCAATGTAGTTTCATTGTTTCACTGATATTATAATTAGTACCTACATGTACTCAATGTTCATGGGATGCTTCTTTTTTATCTTTGCTCCACCCAACCACCCGTATTTAATGTGTACAGCAATACCTTGCTACAGAATGAAAATGAAGTTTGTTTCAAATGACATTTGTTTGAACAAGAAGGAAATAATTGACCCATGGACCTTTTACAGTCTTCACTCTTGATGGTTTCAAAATCTTGCGACATAAGCAATAGTAAAATGGCAGTTAAATGAAATATTGCAGCCATTTGCAAGTTTAGAGCAATGAAAAACCCACATCATTTGCCTGTTTGACCTAGATATTTTATGGAGTTGAAGTAAGTAAACTTGTCTGTCCACCACTGTCTTTGTATTTTGTCACTTAATTGGACCATAATCTGAAGATGGATATTTACTTAGAAAACATATTTCAAGAGTGTCCTAAATCATAAGATACCCCTCTGCCAGTGCGATAAATTGTGGGGACCACTCACTCATGTAGATAGATAGGTGTCATAATGCCAAAGGACACGAACAAAAGGACATTGTTTTTTCGCATCAATATTATTTCTTTCGGATAAAATTTCACCAATTTTTCGATTGGCTTTGGCTTATTCTTGTGCTTTTATGCATTTGTGCTTTTTTTGTGAGATTTTGGAGCATTGATTGTGCAAAAACAGGAAAAGTGGTCAAATTAAGAAAAGATTCTTATTCCTCATTTTTTTGTTTTTTACATGGATGGATTTTAAAGTTACCTTCCTTGTTGAAGTTTTAGCTAAAGTTTGTGAGAGCCTCTGTTGTTCGGTGATACATTGAAAAATGTGGTCAAATTTCGCTTAAAAAGTTACGATCTGGAATGATAGATTAGCCTGTTACCATCATGTTGGATGCATCGGAAATATTAATTGTGTGCATTGTTGTGCATGTCTATTTCGTTGTCTTAACAGTAAGATCGACTTTTGCATTTCCTGTTTTGATAATTTTGTCTTTGAAGAAATATGACATTGCATGTTATGCTTGTAAAGATGTCATCAGAAATTATCAAAACAAATTTTATTTGTCGTAAACAGTTGTAAAAATGATTTATTTTGGTAATCTCAAATAGTAAATAAAAGAAAATGTATGAATTGAAATGAAAAGAAAGGAATATTTTGTTACTAATGTAATTTCTTTTCCTGTATTTATAGGTGTTAGAAAACTTCAGTAGGGATAGAAATATAGACATTCCCTTAGACTTCATTGATGGAAACGCTTTAACAAACCAAGTGTCCGACAGTAGATCTCATGGCTCGGACAATAAATCTCATCCAGATCTCGCGAGTAGATGTGCCTCATCAGATGACGAGAACAGTGTTGTGACTAAAATCGAGCACCGCTCGCCGTCGGGCGGATTCAGTGTTGACGATTTGGACGTGAATGAGTATTCTAGTGACTCTGAACTCAGACTTCACTCGGCAGATTCAGATTCTAGGAAGGGATCAAGGCAAGATAGAGACGCTATAGACAGTAGTTATGAAGTGATCAGTGTGCATGAGTTGGAGGGTGAAAATTCAGCAGAAGCAGAGGAGGATCTAGTTGATGGTCAGGGTGTGGATCAAAGACTTTCAGGGGAGTTTAGGGAAGAAGAACCAGAGTTAAAGGAGGAAGATATAATAACCACAGAAAGTGTTCAACAAACTCACAACAGACAAAAAGACTTAGAGGAGCTCAAACGCATCGCCAAAGATATTAACTCTCCTCGACGGAATGTACAGTGTCATGATATTCAGGAACAGATTGAATTTGACGAGGAGCCTATAGAACCTGTGATAGTGAATAGGGACGAGTCAAAGAGTGAATTTGAGTCTCGGTTATCCACGTACGATCGGTTGCACGACACAGACAAGTATTCATTTCCGGACTTCTCCGAGGATTATGAGGATAACGAGTTCTTTCAAAACGAGGTAGACCCAGATCTGTTATCCATGAATCTTGCTCCGATTCTTGAGGAGGATGAGGAGAATTATCAAGAGGAGGATGAGGAGAATGAAGAAGGAGCATCTCTTCACCCCAGGAATTCTGATGGTCAGTATCATAATTGTGCTATTAGTTGATTACTAAGATAATTAAGGGGGTTGATCCATTCTCTCTCTATTGTTTCACATTATATAGCATTATATGTCAAATTGTATATATTCCTCTATTTCTAAGTTCATTGTAATCAGGTAATATTGATACTAAGGGGGAGAAATGTTTGATTATATATGTATTACCAACAAATTGACATTGTATCATTGAACCTTTGCAAATGAAGATCATGGTTGTTCTTGTATAAAATCTGTTTCCTTTCTTGTTCTTTAGACAAGAGTTGGCGTGACAACTGGATCTTTAACAGATCTGGCCTGTCGTTTAACTCCAGCCTGGGGGGTGGTGGTCTGGCCGGCAGGACTCTAGACGAAGTGTACGTCACCGTGCCACAGCCTGATGATGACATCACAGCAAGAGTGGGAAACAGGTAGGGGTGATCACTCTGTTTTATTACCCGACTGGTAACTTTAAATGGATAAAAATATTTGTAAATGTTGGGAGAATTATTGGTGTGTGGGCAGATTTATATTGGTTTGGGCGGGCACGATTTATGTGTTTATGGCATGATTCTTCACTTCAGATACCTATGTTTTCAATTTTGTCATCAGCAGGGCATAAATGTATATGAAATGATTTAAAATAGGGAAATTTATTTACTGTACAGTAACAAATGCAGTGGTGTAATGAACAGATTTTTCTATTTAATTTGCTTTTTAAAGTATAAAAAGAGAATGAAAGAAAAGTTCAGATCATATTGTTAACATATGAGGGATTTTGGTTTAACATGCTTCTTTGTTTATAATAAATGATGATAATTTAATTGCTTTTTCACCTATTTTTTATGCTGCACTTTTTAGTGCTTACACGGAAAAGGGAGAACTCAGGCAAGTGCACAAAGTGAACTCAAATTTTGAGTGCACTCAATTTTTCCTTACACTGTCAAACCATGTAGTGACCTTCATTTTGATATTTTGATGTGTTACCCTCATGCACATAGGTTTTGGTGGGGGTGGAGAATAATGATTCATAATAATGTTTCATAATAATACACCTGCTGGTACATGCATACACATTAACATGGTGCGTAGAAAAATCCCTTTAAATCTTATAGATGTCTCCAATTGTGAAAACCTGGGTAATTTTATTCTGTTTTGTGTGCATTTTCAACACTTGATTTACCATATTTCACCTTGCGTCTTTATACACTGAACAATATTGCACAGATCCACAGGAATGTACAAGGTTGTAAAGTGTCTCTTAGAGATTATGTCATCTCTATGTAGATTTTAGTCTGTAAAGTAAGCCAGCAAGTTTTGCATATCAAACAGAAAATGCTGTGGTTCTTACTGTTTAAAATCATTTCTGCATTTTCAGAAAGGTAGGAAAATTAACCTTTTATGATAATTTGAAAAATATATTGTATTCTGAATATCTGATGAAATTTTCTAATGTAAAACTAAATCATTTCTCCATTCCACTTTCATTTTGATCTGATTTTTGCAGGGATGTGGACCAAATGTCTGATGACCTTTCCGAAGGTCACGAGGACCTTATGGACGATGAGGTCTCGTTCTTTGCCAAATCCGTGGATGAGATTGCCAGGATTACGACCCGGATGACCTCCTCCTCCCCCTGTCTCCGCCCCCACTCCTCCACCAGCGTGCAGACGGTGGATTCAGACACATCCTTGGACACCTCAGTCTCCCTCCGGTCCAGCGTCAGTAAAGCAGAGCCCACCTACATTGAGGAACTGATTCCTGCAGAGGGAGATGATCCGAAGTTCGATATTCCACCAGAGAGCATGACCGTAAAGGAAGGAGAACCAGCCAAGTTTAGCTGCAGAGTCAGTGGAACTGAACCCATAGGTAAAATGTCTCATGAGGAAGATGGAAAAAATTACAGATACAGGAACTTGCTCGAATTTTGTAGGGTGTAGATTTGTAGATTTACTTTTATGATTAATGCCGATACTGTGTTTCATAATTCATTGAGGATGTAAATTAATGGATGAGTAATATCCCCAAAATCTACCAAAATTGATTTATGATTCCACAGTATTCAAAATGTGTTAGTAGCTTTAAAAAATTTACCATTAAGAAAGAAGGTTTAGATAAATACACATTGTAACATGTTTTGAGGAAACAGACAAAACTCAGGTTTATAGCTCGATATCAGTTAATGACAGACACATTCATCAGGTAACAGATTGTATTCTTTGGATAGAATAGATTTCCCTGAAAATCAATTCAGTCAATAAAGTATGTCGCACCTTAAAAACGCAGTCCTGTAAGAGAGTGTTGTCCAAAACAAAGGGAAGTAACTCTCTCTTAAAATTACATGATTTTAAAGAAAACTAGGGAAATAACCCTTGCCAAGGTATTGAACACTAGTGTATTGAACAAAAGAATATCGGACATTGTTATGCAGTTAACAGTTTCTATTTTGTGCTTGCAGAGGTGATTTGGTACAGAGTAGAAGACGGCGAGTTGCAGCAGTTGGAGGACTCGGAAGATTATGAGTTTACTGGCGATCACAACAAGCATGGTGCTACTGTCTTCAACACGGCCAAGAGCATGGCGGGACAGCTGATGTGTATGGTCCTCAATGAGAAGGGACACTGTTCACAATCCTTCATTCTCAAAGTCAGAAGTAAGTCTTCTATGCCTTTAAAAATGTATCGTCTCTGGTTCAGTTAGATGCATCTGAATATGAACTTCAAATTACTTAAAGAATTTTCATTTAAATTCATGGGCAACAATTATTTGTTTTTTAAAGTCAATTTTTCCAAGATTGATGGGGATGTAATGTGTGGGTTGATTGTGAACATAAGGAGGAAATATAAGGGTGTTGATTTTGGATGAGGCAGACCTACAAAATCCTTGGAAACTGACCCGAAAATTCTATCATTTCTACAGTATATTTGATGGAATTACACTTTCATTACTGGTAAATTGCCTTGCAGGTAACAACCAAGAAATGAAGAAACCAGAGTTTTTGAAAGAAATTGAAGATCAAGAGGTCAAAGAGGGTCAACATGTCAAATTTAGGGCAAAGGTCAAAGGGTATCCACTTCCCAGAGTTGTCTGGTACAAAGATGGACATCTGCTGAAAAATGGCACTAATTATAAGATAGGTAAGAACCACATCATATTCAATTCATCATATGATCATATGACATTTGATCTCAGGTTAAAAATTATAAATTTTTCTTGGGAAATTTGGATATTTGATAGATTTTCATTGGTTCTATTTTTTACAGAAAAGTTTGGAAACAGAGATTACCTATTGAATGTGGAATATGCAACTCCTGAGGATGATGCGGAGTATTGGGTTGTTGCCAAGAATGTTGCAGGGGAGGCAAAATCAACAGCCCAGCTGATAGTCCAATCCAAAGAACTAGGTACGTGTCAGGGAAACTAAAGTGTCATCGATGACGAGTTGACAGATATAATTTTCTAGTAAATCAAAAAATGGTCATTAGAATTAATTTTTCTTGAGAAGTTGGTGAATATTTCAAACAAATCTTTTTTGGAGGGGGTAGGGGATGGGGAAATATTTCAGATTTTGCTTATATTGATTTTTTTATTTGCCGTTAAAGTTAGTTTGATTTAGCAGCACAGAATAAATGAAACAAATTTCCAAAAGATGGTTGATAATTTTGCTATCTGATGTATTTCAGATTCCTCACCAAATACCAGTGCATCCCTGAGTAAAAACAAGGATGACCAACAACTGGCCAACATGGGGAGGAAGCTGTTGATGACCCACGGGCAGGTCACGGAGGAGACTGAGAGGATGATGGAGTCTGCTAATAAGGTCCGTGTGTGGAGTCGATACTTTGTTTACCTGTATTCACTATCTGCATGAACAGTATAAGCTAATGGTTTGGGGAGAAATGGGAAGTACTGTAGATTTCATTTAATTTATTTCAATTTTTGTGAAATTTTTTATTCATGGATAAACAATAACACAGAACAGAGCTAAATTTTTCAATGATTATATAATTAATTATAAACTATATAATATTTAAGAAATCTACAGTGGTAAGTGGTCATATATGCATGTATACGACTTATTGGTGAGTGAGCTAGTGTATTCATCTATCATGAAATGCATGTGTGTGCGTCTGTAAAAAAATGAATTTTGGCAAGTAAAAGCTGACATTTGTAACTTTTTTCCCCATGATATACGCTCGTAAAACTTTGCCAAATGATATGTGTTGGTTGACATAATGAAGACCATCTGAGATTAAAAAAGACAACAACAAAGAAAGAAAATAACAAAAGATATATATGAAGTTTTTATCATACAGTTTTTAGATGTCATATTAATTATATTTTCTCTAGCAATGAAAGAAAACATAATTTAGCGTGCCGGAATGAGAGATTAATAACTTGGCAGTGTTTAATATCGCAAGCATGCTCTTTTAATGATGGTTGAAATTCGGCCACCCAGCCTGGAGCAAGTGTCGCTGTTGCTCAGTTTTCATATCCACCTATTAACATTCTTCAAATGATTTTAGAATAAATTTTTTGAAAAAAATAATGAAAACACAGTAATTATACTAATAGAGAAAAATTGTACTTTTTGACCAGGATTTACTTTTAAGAATTGGTGAAAGTTATAAAAAAAGATAAAGGTTATGATGATGATAGATAATCCCTATAACTTAAATTGTCCTGAGGAGTTAAGTGACACTTGACCTCCACAGCTGGGCCTGAATCATTCACATGAAACACCTCACTCTTTATGCATGGTTTTAATGTGTCTACCTTTCTCTCTATCTCTCTCCCTTGGGTTTTTGGCTGACTAATGCTTTGGGTACATTTGCACTAACAGATGTCAGACATGCACTCCTCACTGGATCAGTTTGATGCCATGCTCTCCTCATTTGAGGCAGAGATGGAGGTGTCGGGTTCCTCAACGCCTCGCCCTCCTCCGCCCTCAGAGTTTGCGGATGAGGACACTCTGCTTAAACATGATCTGCGTAAGGGTGTGGAAAATTATAACAGCATGGTAAGGGATGTCACTGAGTATGGATGGTTGTAATAATGTAATCAGGCGTGGATAATGTAATCGGGTGTGGATAATGTAATCAGGTGTGGATAATGTAATAGGGGTATATCATGTAATAATGTGATTATGAATGAATGGATGATGTAATAGGGTGGGTTATGAAATTATGTCTAAAGGAGGGACTGAATAACTACATGTACGTATATCTTTCACACAAGCATGTTCACACACAAATCCACTTTCATAAAACTTAAAATTGACAACACTAAATAATTGGATAGGATGAAATATAAAGCATAGATATCATTAACTGAATAGTCTTTATATTGAATAATTTTTCATCGATTTTTGAAAACATTTTGTCACAATGTAATGTGATTAAAATTAACATTATGTGTGAAGTGTTAAATGTTAATTAAAAATTTTCATTACAAAACTAAAATTAAAAAATTCCCCTGGCTTAAGTTGTATAAAGACATGAGATATTTAATTTACTAACAATAATACTTTGAACTTTGCAGAAGGATGCAGCATCCAACATACGAAACACCACCTCATCTGCTTTAAAACTGTTGAAATCCACTGAAAATCTCATCAACTCCCAACCGGAGGAAGATGCATTTGCCTCAGTCTCTGTAAGGGACAGCACTCTGTCTCCAAAATCTAGGCAAGACCAGGACAATAACAATCTAAGCCAGAATTCCACACAGAAACTCTTGGACAATGTGGTGTCGGAGCCGGTCGCCAAAGTACCCAGCTTAGATCTCTCCGAAGTCCCAAATGCGAAGGACACTGATCATGTGACCTCCGAAACTGTGATAGAAGAATCACCTGCCTCAAAGACACCTCAGGAAATTGTGAAAGTGAGGAGTGATTTGCTCAGTGAGGATGAGGAGCCGACTGTCGTCAATTTTGGTCCAAAGGAGGTTTCTGGGGAAATGTATGGTAGAGACTTCTATGTACAGACAGAGAAGAAAACGTCGCCCAGGCACTGGGAGGTCAAGCTACCACAGTATTCCTCCCGAGGGGGCAGCGTCATGCACCCAGAGGGCCTCCATGAGACGGAAGAGGAGGTTAGTATGAGAAAATATTTCATGGGTTTCTAATTTTTTTTTGGTGGGGATGGGGGGTTGAAGAGACTCACTGCTAGTGCAAGTGCACTCTGTATGGTTCATTTTCCTTTGTTATGAAGCATCATGTATGTAACAAAAAGAATTGTTTTGAATTGATCTGTACTGTTAATAGTGAAATTTCAAATGTTTTTAAAGATATTTCCTATAAAAAATAATTAACAATGAACTTTACAGAGGCTAGATTTATTAAAATATATATATATAGCTTAGGAAATATGAAGAGAAAAAAATGAAGCATATTTGTTGCACCTTTTTATGCCACAGATTTACATAACGTATGGTCACATCTGTCATTTGGAGGAAAAAATTCATAACCTCGAATATTGCTTAAATCACACGCCCCTGTCCCACAAGAGAAAGCTCCGAGACTTGGAGGAAGAGGTGGCCCTCGTAGTGGCCCACACTAACCTCTCCGAACAGCGTGTAAGAAATGCATGTTGTCACAGAATGGCTGCATCTCTTTCGATTTTGTGTCCTCCTTTCTCTAGAGCATTCTGTGCTTTGATCTTTTAAAGATGTATACTTAAGAATCTTTCTTGTGAAGTGAAATAGTCTTGCTGCATTTTGAATGTAAAGTCTCTTTTACAGTTAAATATTTTGTACATTGTTGTATTGCAGAATTAGAATTATCTAAGAATGGAGTATTGTGACTGTGGAAACCTTTTGAATACCAGTACATGTAGAACTTTTATGTGTAAAATCTATTTCATTTGATTTCAGGTTTTCTTTTTCATGTAAAATCTCCCCTTTATTTTTTTCCTTTTTCCAATGAAATCTTCCTTTATTTTTTTTTTCAGATATTTTTTTTCCATGTTGTCATTTTAATTCTCTGAAAAACATATATATGTTAGTTCTTGTCTGACTTTCTAAAAAAAAAAATAACCATTTTAGGTTTCCCATTTATATTGACAAAAAACTACACTTGTACATTTTTAAGATCTGAGTTACATATATAAAGTCTAAGCCTGGTATTTCATTAAAAAAAAAGTCAATATATTTAAGTGATAGAACAAATAAAGTCATTTTTTCATACTATTTTGGGTCATGCAGCTACAGAAGCAAAATTTTGATTATTTATTATGATCATAACAATTTTGCAGGTTGTAAATGTGGAGCGACAGTTGGATTTGAACAACTGTCCCTCAATCTCCACTGGTCACGCAGCAGAAGACAGTGTCAGTAGTCTCTCTCCCAGCCTCTCCATTGATTCTGGGTTTTCCTCCATACGGGAAAAACCACAACAGACTCAGATGTTTGGAGAATCCAGCGAAATGGACATTCCCGAGAGCCGAACCGAGTTCAACGAGGATATGGGAGCAGCAGAATTGCCGTCGGTGAATCGTCTCAAAGCACTGTTCAACGCAGGAAAGGGAGATGACTCTGCATCAGTGAAGCGGGTTAGCAGAAATTAACTATTAGCATGCTGCCAAGCTTTAGCTAGTGATAAAAAAAAGAAAAATTTTCAAAAATGGTGGCGGTTGCTTGATGACTAATGGTCACTTTATTGCTAACAAACTTGTGTACTCACATCTTACATGTATATTTATGTGTATTCACATTTGACATTGAGTACTATTGAGTAATTGTGAGAGTGTGTGTGTGTGTGTATTGAATATGCCTGTATTTGATATTGATCACCAAGGTTTGTTTTTCACTTAAAATGAACGTGTTCACAAACAAAACAAATAATGTGTTCACAAATTTTGCATGAACATCACACAATTGCATGTGCACTCTGTGATGTTCACTTAAAAAAAAAAGTCAGGCTGTATTATAAAAATATCTCTATCCATCTTGGGTGCTGAAAAATAATAAAAAATTTCTGATATTAAAAAAAAAACCAAATATTTTTTAACCAATGAAGTTTCCTAAAAAAAAAAGAAGGAAATTTCTTTGGTTTTGGTCATCCTAGTTCCACAACTGGAATAGGGAGAAGATCATTATATTTCCACAGCTGGAATAGGAAGGAGATCATTATGATTTAATTTTCCTGGTTTTCTTTTCCCATTTTCTTTCCTTTTCTTCAATAATCATTATATATATATATACTTATTCTTTTTTAAAGTACTAACTAATCTTGTTTAGTCCATTGTAATTTTTAAAAAACCCAGAAATATTTACTAATTTAAACTCTTAAGATAACCAATATAAATGGTTATTTCATATTGCTTTCAAATGTATACTTTTTCTGAAACAAACCCTGGTTTCCTTTACTTGCTGTAACAAATATTTACTTGAGTAACACAGTTATTGTTCATGTTTTTGAAAGGCTCATGTGAATCTCCAAATCTCATATGAACATTTTCTCCTCTCTATTAACATATTGTCATAATGTGAACAACTAGTCATATAACAATGGTGCTCATATGTAAAAAGATGTACCATAATGTGCATATCCTGATGAAGTATTTTAATGACTATTTTTCAAAAGACTTTATATACTAGCTATGGAGACTTATAAAGTACTGTAATATCAGATAAGATATTGGATCAATCCATGCTTGTTATGTATAATAATGTATTTTACTCTTGTTGATATATTATAAATAAATGCTGTTGATATTTCCATAGATCTCATTCAAAATATTGCTTTTATCAATTATCAGGAGAAAATTCGTAAATGTACACACAGCTTTTTTCCCCATTTATTGATTTTGGGGGTAAAAGAAGATGGCTTCAGATTTCTTTGCATTCAATGAGTTATTCCCCCTTGTACAACTAAAGTCCACTTGCATGCATGCCTAACTTTTGAAACAATAATTTGCAGTTTGAAAATGTTCTAGAGTCAGGGGTGAGTAGCCACTACACTTCACCATAGATGTGTGCTTCTATTTGATTATAATGCTAATCTCTCTGTATTGAAGCTAGTAGAGTTGTACTCTGTTTTAATTTGTTTTTGTTACAATTTCATGCTACATTGAGAAATATTGCTGTGACAGTAGAAAAAGTAAAAAAAAAAAAAAGTGATGGGCAGAATTGTGGCAATGAATGCCACGGTATTCTTGTAGAGCTGGGCTGTGAATTTTTGAAAGGATCCATGCATACTTTTTTCTTAACAAATTTGCCATGAGAGTACAAAAATCTAACTTTATCAGTAGATGTATATGAAAAATTTAAGTTCAGTATTCATTTATTTAGTAATACATGTATGTGGCATATTTGGAGTATAAAGCAAAATGGCATAATGTAACAAGTAAAAATATGGCAAATTTGTAAAAGAGAAAAAAGTATATAAATGGAGTATTTGCCAAGGAAAAAACTGAATTGGAGCTGATTGCACTGTAGATGCTTTTGATTTTTGAACGGAATAGCAGAAAGGAAAAAAGATTTAGAAGGTGTCTGGTAGATGATACTGTTATTGAGTCAACAAGAATTCTTGACGGCAGAAAACATGGAAATCAGTGGGCTAAAAGTAAAGCTTGCTGATGTTTGAAAAAGTACAAAAATAAATGTAGCATGAAAATATTAAGGATTTAGAACTTGATAGATTCAGTATCACTCTTTCTTTTTCTTTTCCTGTTCATCAAACTTTAACTCTTATAATTTCTGGAATTTTGGAAGACTTTAGAGGAATAATTGCACTCTTCATAATTTTCTTGTACACCTATTTCTACATTTTTATTGAAAATTTTCTTTGCATTTAAAAGTTTAATAATCTCAAGATTATAGGAGTGTACCGTAATTAAGCAGTATGTAGATGATGAATATTTTAAAATTAATCTTTGTAAGATTTTATTTTTTTCCAAAAATGAAAACATGCTTGTTGTAGATATTTTTTTTCACCACAAAGTGACTTAAAAGAATACAAATGGCAGGATTTGAGATTTTTTTTTAGTTTTCAGTTTTTCTTTCTTTGATTTTTCATTGAACACAGAATCTATCAAGTTTTATTTCCAGTAGAATTTATTGCAGAATACCTTTGATAATTAACATTGAAATTTTTGAGTTTTCCATAATGTTTTATTTTTTCTCAAGGTTTTCAGGTAGGTATCAGTGAGTTAATTATTTTTTTTTTTTGCAGCCAACTCAATTACTATCAGCTATATTTAAATATTACAAATAATAATGTATCCAAAAATATTTACTATTAAAAAAATCAGATACAAGTCAAAATCATCATGCTGTAAAATAGTTATACCCAATTATTTAATTAACCTATATTTTATTTACCGGGTATAACAATTTGACATGTCAAAATTTATAGATACATTTTATCGAAAATATTTTTTGATAAGATTTTAATTTTGTTTTCGTTCTTGATCCATTTCCATACTAAATCTGATTAACATTTTTTTTTTAATAAATTCATTAAAAGAAAACTCATTTCCATAATGAACAATTTTTTTTAAAATTTGAAGAACTCATATTTATACATGTAGTTTAAATTAGTTAAAAAGCAGTTTCACAATCGAAAGTTGAATCCCATTTTGGAACCAGTTGAAAATTTTAATGTTGCTTTTAGGTTCACAGTATAACGGGGCGCAGTGTTCCCAAGGAAAAGCTTGAAAAATACAGGAATGTTTTGTCCCCCATGTCCAAACCTGTCCAGTCCTCAGAACAACCCACCCCAGGAAAGAGCACACTGAATGTGACTTTGTCTTCAAAACACCCAGGGACAAAACATATCGATGCTGAGCCCACCCAGATTTTTCCGGAGAAGAAAGGAGATTTTTTCCCGCAATCACCCAATCTGAGAACTTCAAGTAGTGTCACCTCTACAAAGACAATAGCTAGTGCAAAAACCAAAGCTGCTCCACCCCCTCCATCAACCAATCAAGGAGCAGCAGCAGCAACATCTGTGTCAAGGACACAGGTTCAAGGTAGCTCTGGGTCAAGGTCAAATAACGAACCTTCCCAGAGTTCATCTAAAGTGTCTTCCTCACAAGGTGCTCTAGCTAAAGGTAAAACGAGAATTCGGTCTGGGTGCATAAACGCTCGAGCCTCTTTTTGGGAGAAGCGTATCCATGGAGAGGAAACTAAGGAAGAGGAATTTCCGGAAATGGTGGAACATGTTGATGAATGAAAGTCTTGGTTTCAGGGAGCAAACGTCTATTGTACTCTACGTATATGAATGTAACATTGTTTATGCTTATTCCAAAACTTTCTGCTGAATGTGATATACAAAACTCTAATGTACTACATGTATAAGCAGCAAAGGATCTTGAATTCATGAAGAAAATCACTTGTGTATTTGCAATATTTACTCATATGCAGAGATAGGTTTTCTATTTATTTTTTACCTTTAAGATATGCATGTATATTCAAGTATACTCAGCAGTAATCGTATATATAAGCTAATAGGTGCATTTATGTGGAGGTCTTTTTGTGTTGTTCTTGATCATGATTCTACCACAAAAAAGGTTTCTTTAAACTGTGTATTGTAATTCTTTCATTGGAAATAAAAGTTTTGGTTCAAAAACAGCTGAGAAAAATCTACAAGGTGTAAGGAAATTGTATTATTGCTATAATTCTAGATATATGTTTTGTTGAAGTCTGCATGATGATGAGGTTGTGATATCAATCAAGTCAGATTAAACTTATTTTAATAAACACTAGTTTTCTGTTAACATAGATGTTGTATTAAAATGAACAACTGCCATACAGTGAACTCTGCATCTTTTGTTGTTGGTTGTTTTGTTGTTATTTTATAATAACCAATGATTTTCTCTCTTACATTTTGATATTATACATTCCATATGGGTATTTGTTAACTAGCCTGTGATTTGTTCATGTATTCTAAGAATATGTCACGCTGGTATATATTTATATCTCAATCAAATAAACCTTCAATGAATACTTCTACTGTAATGTATCATAAGTGCAATATCTTCAAAATACAATTAAAATGATATTTTTTCATTGAATATGAGTCAGTTTTTATTTGTTAATATTTTTAAGCCAGCTGGTTCAGAATCACTGAGCATAGTTACCCAAATTGTTATTTAACCCACTGGCAAATATAGGTACAAAACTTGTCCCATGATTTCAACAGAGGTGGTACAAAATTATGGAAATACAAACAGTATCTGTTTAAAATTTAATGTTTTCAAAATTGTTCCTTGGAGATAATGATGGGGCTGGATGATGATCATAGCATTATGGAGGAACAACCAGTTTATGCTCAATGATTGAAACACGATTCCCTCCATATCAACATTAATAAATAATCCTATTGTGAAAAGTCGAATGTTTCTTTTCATGGATATAATTTTTAAATTGAAAGTTCACTCAAAGTGCTGCTTGCCTTCCATTTACAAAATGAAGGCACACATTCTACCTCTAGAACATTACTGCACTACGTATTCTGTTTCTTGAGAGCATGACTGACTTCCCTCCCCTTTCTACACTGATTCATATATTTAGAGGGAATAAAATCTACAAAATCATTACCAGTAATGTGGGATATAATCTGTAAAACCATAACCTGTATTGTGGAATGAAATCCATAAAACCATTACCAGTACAGTAATTTGAGTAGGGACAGATTTTCATGTCTTAGGCAGATAAAGTATTGAAGTTGTTACACGGCATTCCTATTCGTTTGTTCATATGCAATTCAAAAAGAGACATGAGTTCATCAAGATACATGAACTATTATGGAGTACTCTAACTACATGTTTTAGTATCCATCCTATATCTGTAGTGTGATTCCACAGTTTCAGCTCACCTACACAGCAGATAAACCTTTAATTATTCCTCAAGATTAATACTTGCAATAAACTTCAGTATGTTGAGCATTTAGTGATTTTAGCTTTATTTTTAAACTGCATTTTGGTATAACACAGTACATGTACATTCTTCAACTCAGGCAAAGTAATAAATGCTTTTGAAATACAAATGACCCACATTAAGAGATGAGCAAAATGGTTTTCATTACTAATTTGGAGGCAGTGAAAACTTCGTTAAAAAATAAAGATTACACTGTACAAGAACAAATTACCGTAATAGAATACACAGTTGCGTATACCATGAAAAATCAGAGAAATACACTGAATAAAGAGTAAAAAAATTAACTATTGGATGAATAACGTTATGAACATGATCCGACAAAATTTAAGAATTATAACACATTATACAGAGCATTTTATGAGATATTTTTGTTAATTATCACTCTTGTTGAGCAAAACCAATTTACCTGCTGTTCAACTGATTCTTAATTAGTACATAATCATTGGAGGCAGTAACAATGAAATTCAAAAATGTTTTATATGGAAAATATTGTACAGCCCTTTTAACTCGGAAACCTTTCTGGATCAATAAAGCATCCAGTTGTAAAATGAATAGCCAGTGTGAAACACAAGACTGATAATACATCATAGAAGTATTAAAAATAAGTTTGCAATAGAATTTGTCAACATGGTAAATGGAATAAATATTTGGTGTCAAGAGTATTGAAAACACAAGAGAATGGTAAATTTTAAATATTGTATAAATGATGTGACATGAATCAATTTTGTAAAACATCCTGCAATGAATTTTTACAGTGCCAATTAAGATGTAAGTTGTGATTACTAGTTGTCAGTTTTGGGTTTTTTTCTAGGTTGAAGATCACTGTTTTTAACCAATTACTAACCATGATGTTGCAAATATTATCATAGACTTCATGTACACATATGCAGGTATGACAAAATCAGCCCACACATAGGTGGTCCCTTGAAGACTTCTGAATGATGCACGAAGGAGATTTACAAAAAGATTACTCTATGCAGGTTCACATACATATGTACAGCGTACATGTACCTAATGATTGGTGAACTAGCTGTTATGACGGACAGATAAATGAGATAACCTACAAGCTCTGGCATATCACATGCACAACGAATACACTGTTTTTGAAATTAATTTGTTACAAAAGAAATTTTAAAGATGTACATGTATTACATCTGAATTTACAGTCTACAGTCTCTTACAACTACCTTTCATCTTAACAGAATAAAGGTTTCAATCCATGAACAGGCATTGTAACAATCCTGTTTGAATATCTATTCAATCTCTATCTTGAATAATAGCTTCAAATAAGTTCTATTGTTTCATTCAATACTGGTCATTTCATGTACATATACATGTTGATTACCCTTTTGTTTTTACATACATGTTAAAGTATGTACTTATTTACATAAATATTTATATAATTAAATGAGCAAAGATTAAAAAAAGACTTTCTGTATTACAGATACTTATTCATCAGTGCATGCAAATCAAAACACCTGTACAAAGATCAAAATAATAATTTTGGTTTTTAATGATATTCATAATTTTTATTTGCGAAAAATGAAGAGTAAAAAAAAGACTTAATATATAATAGTTTACATGAGTTATTACATATATATCTCCAACTTTGTTCAGAAATTATTGTTTACAACATACATACATACATAATAAATAACAAACTTGTTTCAATAGAATCATTATTTACAACAGAGTTATACTTAAAATTCATAACAGTGATCATACCAACACTCTCTCTCCTCAATATACAAATAGCACAAACAAAATTTAATAAATATAATATATATATAAAATACTTTAAAATGTTAGAACACCTTTCGAAATGGAAAGGGGAAACATAACCATGAAAAATATAATAGCGTTCCGCAGGAGTGCTTTCCCTTCTTTTGGCACTAAGTAATTGGTAAGGATTCCGGTAATTTTGGAGATTTCGTGGCTAGCACAGATAAAAATGAAGGAAGTCAAGATCACATTTAAAACAGGGTACGTGGGCATTAGGACTAGAACTCCGTACGTGTCGGCAGCCAGCCATATATGGTACTGGGCAATGAACAGCTAGAATCAAATGTAAAACAGAAGCATCAGAACACATTAAGTCCAGCTCTGATGTGTACAAGTTCAGCTCATAAGAATTTCTTCAAACATTAATATGAGAATAAAAGGTTTTACAGTATAAAACTGGTTTCAACAGTTACATGTAGAAAATCAGGGCTAACGACTGTATTTTTTAAAGAAGAGTTGTGTCAATATTTGTTTTGTCTAGTTTGTCTAGAACACTAGAGAAAGTGTTCCAGTTTAATTAATACAAGTACCAAGGTGTATTTTGGGGGTTTTTTTTACCTCGAGAGATATTTTGCCAAACCAGGCGAAGAATGAGCTATATCTGGTCCTCACCCAGCCCAAGACATTTCTGACTGTGACATAGGAGATCAACTGCAACGAGAAGTTAAAACAAATTCATTCACATTACTATCACATACAATATACAATATTTGATACATTAAAGCACAAATACTAGGACAATATGCTTAAATCCGAGTCCAATTTTTAGTTTAGACTTACTGGTAGAGCTACTAGATAGGAATGGGTATCATTACACTCCGTCTTATTCTTACACAGGAATGAAAATATGGCATAACTCTGAAATCAAAGAAAATCATACCGTAATTATTAGTTACAAATATCAGCAAGCACAAATTACATCAACTTTATGTATAATATTTTCATTCCATTCTCGTTAATTTGGCTTGCAAAGAAAAATGGATCTCAATTTTTGTTTTTCTTATATGGAATTACTGACCCCTAATCCTATGAAGCTGAGGATGGTAAGGGACAAGGAGACGCCGGTGGAGAACAGGGATTTGGTGTGGTTGTCTGCGATGATCCCTTTCTTCAGCAACAGGTGATAGCCAAAGGCAAATACCATCCCATACACCACACTCTGAAAAATAAACAATTTTACATCCATTTAATGTTCTCCTGCTCAAATACCAATAACAATATTCAAGGCTGCCAAAAAAAAAAATGCGCAAGGCAACAGCATATTCATTGCAAACAGAAGATTCATATACATGTACTTATACTAGTAATAACAGTTGTTATATTTTTACATGTAGCAGAAAAATAAAATGTTTTTTTGTCCTATTGAGTAAAATCAAAATGAAATAACACACATCTGGTACACGTGTACTGTAAATTCCTAATTAAATGTGGGAAATTAATATTGGCATAAAATCGCCAGAAGCCCGTCTCGCGAATTTTATAATCTCGCATTTTATTTTCGGCCAAATGTAAACTACATGAAACTATGATAAAATTTCGTAATTGGAGAAATTATGTTCTCGCGATTTGTTGGAAAACCGTTGAAACGCGGAATTAAGTACTCGCATAAAATAAGGAATCTACAGTATATACATCAAAAAAGAATTATTTAGTTTAATATTTACGTTCATAAATGTTTTACACACAAGAAATACATCTACAAGTGATGTGTTTACTAACATATCTATCTAATGTCCATCTGAACCTCCACTCGTGTAAAGAATCGTCGGAGCGGACAAACAGTGCCTTGATCGGCCTCATCAAAAACACCTTTTCAAACAGAACCTGAAATACCAGAAGAAATAACATTTTTTAAATAAAGAAGCCAAATAAATCTTAACTTTTTTAATGCTAATTTTCTATCGAAAATGTTTCAATTAATTTCCATCTTCTAATATGATGTAATAAAATGACGGCACTGACCTCTGACATGAAGAAGAGGGTGATCACAGTGGTAAGAATGATGAACTTGATTATCATGTACAGATAGTGAAGGTTGCTAGCTGCAAATAAACAGGGAAAAAAATGACAATTACCCACCAAATTCTTCATTGAAAATTACAACAGAAAAACACATGAGAACAAAAGATCAGTTGCAAATTGCCATGGTTACAAAACCACAGCTTTCAGATACTTCGTGAATCACATGAAACAGCAAATTTTGGTTATTGACAAAACCTCAATCTTTTAATACAATTATTTGGCAAGATTATCATGCTCATGCACTCAGCTTGACATCATAATTTTTTGGCAAAATTGCCGTGGTTAAAAATAAAAAAACTACTGGTAGTGTATGTGGTTGAATTATTTTGGTATTGAACGAATCAATAACTCACCTTCACAGGAAGCATCAGAAATTCTTGGCCAGATGGCCATGGTTAGGTAAACCACTGTGAACCAGAAGGAAACCAGTGGCACAAAGTAATAGAACTGGTACGGCCGGTTCATCACGAAGCACAGCACCACAACCAGGAAATTCAACCGGAACATCACCTGTCGTGTCAAAAGTCACCCATATTTAATTTCCATCAAAATAAATTACTAAGAAATCATTTTAATTTGTGAGGGCCAATTTTCACGGATTACTGTGCAATCATTTAATTTCATGGGGGCCAATTTTCGTGGACCGTTTGGTTTTTTATTTACTAGTTAGGATGTAATTTCGAGGGTGCGTCAGTTTTCAGTTTTAGTTAAAAAAGAATACTCCTTCTAAATTTTTGATCGCTGAGGATATAAATTTGTGGGGAAGGGCTACCCACGAATACCACGAAAATTGAGCCACCACGAATTCTAATGATTCCACAGTATTCGTAGATGATAATTTTGCATAAGTTTTTCATAGATATGTATGTAGGCATAATGAGTATGGAAAAAGAGGTATTATATAACTTATTGGCGATGTTAATTCTAGGGTGAGGGGTACCCATGATTTCCATGGCAATTCAGCCACCACAAATTATAGTGATTCAACTGCACATTTCTTGTATGTGTTAGTGGTTAGTGTTTTCTGACACAGTATCATAATCTTATATGTATCTCAAACTAAGAAAGTTTTTCTTTTTGACAGATGACAGAAAAAAAACCCTGAGAAATTAAGGTTACAACAATGTTAATAATGTACCCTAATACAAAATGCCCCCTTATAGCAGCATAGTAAAGTCTTAAGTCTTGTCTGATAAGCTTTGAGGTTCTGATTTGAAAAGAAGATAATGCAAAAGTGAGATAAAAGCCACACAGAAAATATCTTATCTTGTAGACTTATCATATCAATTAGCAATTCAAAAACGTTTAAAGTACTGAGAATACATTTGTTAGTAAATGGAAAACAATAAAAAATTCAAACAACATACACTAAAGATACTCATGAAAATGTATTAACAATAAGAAATATTGTAAAACAACAAAGTTTCAAGTACGTCAGTACATGCAGAAATCATAAAATCATTAAACAAATTATTCTCTATTTCTCAAAGCACTATTAAATAAAAGAGAATGGGTTTAACGTGGAAACAGAGGAAAAAGCAAAAAGGTGGCCAGCAGACAGACAGACAGACAGATTAAAAAATTAAACTTGTGCAAACTACAGAGAAAGCATCTATCAAAAGGTCAAACATCATCTAGAGATGGATGATATCACATGCACCATTTTTGTCAGTGAGCTTTGCGTTTTGAATTCACTTACTTCAGCATAATATCGGAAGTCATACCAGCCACAACATCGCACATTACAACTTGTCTGAAATTGACATCAGTATGAGACAAAAAAGGTGTGATGTGTGCGTTAAGCAAGAAATTTTTCAAGCACTCTTTACACATAATAATTTTTTCCATTTCCTCCTCTAAAATGCAAAAAATTTTCAGCGAAACATGTCCAAATTCATATTTTTATGAAATAATTCAATGCACAAAGTTTGCAAAGCTTTGACTTCTATTGGAAAATCTATTTTGGTAATTCACAACAGTTGGCGAAGACTTTTCATCCTGGGGTTAGAGTGTACAGGGGGTGGCTGAGAGCAATAATCTAGCATACTGTCTGTTTAGACAAGTTTCACTGTCACTGGTGTGTACTTTGTTTACCATAGAAGCAGCCCACTTAAATAGTGCCCATCTCCCAATACAGGTACATGCTTTTAAATTTTGTGGACGAACAAGCACTTGTGTACATGTACCTGCATACACATAACATACACATATTTAGAGGAGGATTATCTTCAACTGGTATGATTTCATTAGTTTTGTGTTTTAGGTCTAAATAAAAATCTACTACATTAATTACATGCAAATAAAATATTTTAATTTGTAAAATGGTTATCAATAGCATGCCTACATTTCAACACTTCACTAATTTATATTAATTTTAAAGATATTAAAAAAGCTGAATAGTTTTAGAATGGTTCACATGTATACTTAATTGTATCCCATAAAGAGTACCTCATTGGAGAGCGAACTTCAAGGCTTGGCGTAAAAACTGTTTGTATTGTTTCAGAGATCGATCTTATTATAATAAACAATTGTCCAATAAATCCCAATATCTGGAGCCCCGAAAGGAGCTATCAGCCCTAATATCTTATTTCTCACCTGGCAGTATCTTTGTACACTGAAATCGGATTTGTTCCAGAAGTAGGAGAAATGCCCGTAACCTGTCAAGAACAGGTAGGCAGAGACCAGCACCCGAATATGCATGTAGATAGGTAACACCTGCAAAACACAACAAAGTAAAAAAAAAATGAAACATCTTATGCCAAAATATTAATGAATTTGTAGTTTCTCAGGTACTGTCACATCAGGTCAAAGGTTGCAACATTGATTGATTTTATCCTTATGTTGAAGAGTGGAATGTTGAGTTCAAAAGTGAAACAAGAATAGAATTCCTGGGTCCCCCGCCGGTCGAGCAGTATACTAGTATCGAGTCTATCGACCAAGGCTGATTTAGGAACTTGACCAAGGTATTAGTGGTATAAACATTTAGTATAAATTTAATGAAAATCCGACAAAATTTGTAGGCATGAGAGCGCTTACAAGGCCAATTTTCAGATAAACTGGAGTCATTACTGTGGTCAAAGTCCCATAACTCCAACAAAAAGGATCGACCAATGCTGATTTTCGAACTTGACCAAAGTATTAGTGGTATAAACATTTGGTATAAATTTAATGAAAATCTGTCAAAATTTGTAGGCATGAGAGCGCTTACAAGGTCAATTTTTGGATAAAACAGAGTCATTATTGCGGTCAAAGTCCCATAACTCCAACAAAAAGGATCGACCAACGCTGATTTTCAAACTTGACCAAGGTAATAGTGGTATAAACATTTGGTATAAATTTAATGAAAATCCGTCAAAATTTGTAGGCATGAGAGCGCTTACAAGGTCAATTTTTGGATAAAACAGAGTCATTATTGTGGTCAAAGTCTCATCCAACAAAAAGTATCGACCAATGCTGATTTTCGAACTTGACCAAGGTAATAGTGGTATAAACATTTGGTATAAATTTAATGAAAATCCGTCAAAATTTGTAGGCATGAGAGCGCTTACAAGGTCAATTTTTGGATAAAACAGAGTCATTATTGTGGTCAAAGTCTCATCCAACAAAAAGTATCGACCAATGCTGATTTTCGAACTTGACCAAGGTAATAGTGGTATAAACATTTGGTATAAATTTAATGAAAATCCGTCAAAATTTGTAGGCATGAGAGCGCTTACAAAAAAGTGTGACGGACGGACGCACGGACAGACAGACAGACAGACGGACGGACAGACGGACAGACGGACGACAGACAAAATGTGATCAGAATAGCTCACTTGAGCTTTCAGCTCAGGTGAGCTAAAAAGACTTTATCGTGGTCCATATACATTTTTGTCCAAAACAACACTTAGTCTAGTAAAATTAATTAGAGCATTAAGTTAACTCTCATATTTTAGCTGATAAATGTAAATCATCGAAATGAATATGTATTTTTAAGAAGGGACAGACATTTGCAAAATTCCAAAACAAACCTTGCTGGCCCCTGTCAGGTGGTAGATCATTATGACTAGCTGCATCCAGCCCTTCCATTCATCGGTCTGGTCTCGATGCAAGACTTTAGTCTGCGTAATGCAAATTTTAAAAATTAATGCATTTTGAATAACAATACATTTATCTCATAATTTAGTCAATAATACCACAGCAAAGCAATGTAACAAAATTATAGGAAATTCTATGTTCTTTATCATTGAAGAATGTACAGGTATCAATAGAACATTCAGGTATATCTCTAATAAAATCCAATTCATCCCCACCCTCACCCCAACCAACAATCCCAATTGAAATCAACCCCTTGGATCAGTATACACCTGTTAATGGTCCTATCTCTTACCTGGTCTGTATTTTCTGTGAAGAAGAAGCCCAGAATCATCAGGTAGGCAAATGGCAGCAGGAAATTAACATGTGTGTAGTATTTGTTCTCTTTCATAAAGAAATTCGTTCTACAAAGGAAACAGGTATTGTCAAATATATATGTGTGCTGCAGACCTTTAAAAAATTGAAGCCTTCATTTTCTGTGCGTTTTTTCTCCCTTAAAATGTAAGAGACTGAACTTTAATGATTGAATTCTCTTCCACTTCGACATGTGATGAAAAGGGAAGCAACTCTGACTAGACCATTTCACAAAAGGGTACATAAAACATTACAAAGAAACAATTTAATATTGACCCATAAAATATGAAGGTTCACAGGTATTGTAAGATTGCTGGACAATCCGGTTACCTGTCACACAAGAATGTGTACGCCATGATCAGCCCTAGCTTGGCTAAACAAAGCATGATCTCATACAGAGTGTCTGGCCAGGTTTTCTCTGTTGATGTGACGTAGGATCTTCCATTACGGATGCCGTTGTCAGCTGTAAGAAGAAGTAAAGAACGAGGTTTCATGCATACTTGCTGATTTTTTAAACCATTCTTATTTCAATAGAAGTGCGTATTTTTTCTGTAATTTATGCATTTACCTGCCCTGGCTTTGCTACCATTGCGTCGAATCCTCCTTCTGTGCAGAAACATGGCAATAGCTGACAGCAAACTACAATTATCAGTTTCATTCATTTTATGAATTAAGCAACATTCAAATGTCCTGGTACATTTAAAGGGACAAATACATGTGTAACCATCACTTGTATTCAGGACTGGAAAGTATGGAACAATTCATTAAAAAATGTTGCTTGATTTTTAAACCATAAACAGACTCTTCAATCTTAGTCCTCAGAGAACTTCAAACCTTAAACTTAAAAACAAAAAGTAAGCAGTGTTTCCTATTCCTCTATAAAGATAAATGCAAGTTTTACAGCCTGAAATTTACAGCCACTTAAAATCTTGCAAAAGGATAGCTCACATACCAGACTAAGAAGAAAGCGGCAGTGATGATCTGTATGGAGGTAATGGAATCCGGAACACGACAGCATGTTCCATCATTGTGGTTCATGTGGTCATTACAGTACATGTTCAACAGCATCTGTAAGTCCTGTAAATAGAACACGGCTGTAAATATGCACATGTTCACCTGTAAAACTATCCTGTAAATACATGTAGTATGACTGTAACTGCCCTAAACAGGTATATATATATACAGGTACATTACATTTTCTATCTAGTACCGGTAATACTCCTTTTTGTCCGGAGTCAAAAGGTGAAATAAATAACTTTATCATTCAAAGTTAATATTGATTTATTCCCCGCTCAATATACAAATGAAATTGATCAATATCATGGTAGCATTTGACTGAAAATAGATCAAGTTAATAAACTAATTTTACAATTTATCTTTGAACACAGAAGAACTTATATAGTATCACAAAAATGTTATAATAGGAAAGTGTTTATTATCTTGCAATGAACCATTGTTTGAGTCCATTTGAGAGATGTAAGCATACTCACAAGTTCTAGGGCACTCTTGGAGATGTGGAGCCCATCCAGGACTGCGTTGTCATGGATACCCTGGGCGACCAGTCGGGAGGAGCTCCACAGCTTAGCCTCACTGCCACCACTGAAATTTACATCAACATTTAAACAATGCAGTAGTCTATGCTCAGTAACTTAAAAATACATGTATACCTGTATTATATTACTGTACTGTGAAATCTGATTTGGTGAAATGTGAAAGGGTAAAACTGATAGTAAATAGCCTATCGTGGTAAATCGAAAATGATATATAAGACTAAGTAATGAAAAATTTATACTGTACTTGTTTAAAATGTAATGGATACACACATGTAGATAACCAAATTACAAACATTTACACGTAGATGGAGACAAATGGTCTGTCTATTCCAAAACACACTCTCTAAACTTTAAAATGTTATCATTACTGTAAATTCCTAATTAAACGCGAAGAATTAATATCCGCGTAAAATAGTGAGAAGCCCGTCTTGAGAATTTTAAAATCTCGCTATTAATTTTGGGACACATGTAAACAACATGAAACTAAGATAAAATTTCGGCATTCGCGATTTTATGTTCTCACAATTTGATGGTAAATCTTTGAATCGCGGAATTAAGTACTCGCATAAAATAAGGAATCTACAGTACTTATATAATCAAATTACAGTACATGAAGTTATACATGTAATGCTACATTGAGAAAACGTAAGGTAAGTTTAAGCAAAAAATTCTCCAACACGAGCAAGTTTTGACGAATACTTTTTTAAAAAAATGTACGTTGTACATTTTGTTCAAGTTTTTAGCTTACATTTGAAATATGATCAAATGCATGAACTTTTCATGTAGTTTTTAAGAAGTTTTCAAGTAGTTTTCTTACAGAATATCAATGGCCACCTTGTTGTAGGCGTCTACCTGCTGATTGTTGATCATGGAACGATTTGGGTAGAGCTTGGATTCATCCACTGGATCTGTAAGATAAAATAATGGATAATTCACCAATTGAACATCTGAGTCAATGCCTTTTACATATACTACATGTAATGACTTTTTTTTTCAAAACAGATCTCCATGTTTCATGAACCAGAACATCAAATATTTAAAATGGAAATAGATAGAATACATTTAATCCATAGAATACATAGAATCTTCTTGGAAACAGATATTGATTTTATTATAAATGAAGTACATGTATATACTTTTGCTTATTTTTGTTACCTTGCAACATCCAGATAATCTGAGTACTATCTTTTAACTTCAAGATATATGGAAGAATCATGGTGAGGTTCACTGAAAAAGAAAACAGATGCCTAAATCAAACATCTCAAGTACTTCATTCATAGATCAATATTATGCCAAGGTATTACCTTATTCAGAGCAAATCTTCACTTTTTACGAGTGGCAAAAATGTTTTTTGAAGATAATGCCAATCAAGTACAGCAAAACCTTGTTATCTCCCGACTTAAACAACTTTTTCATATTGAAGAATTTGGCATATCATGGATTAAATACAAAAAGAAGCAGTGCTTGAGATAATCCCAACCTCTTTTAATATATCTATGATATCCGAGATATTCAAGATACTGTAATTCTATGAAGAATAATATTTAATCTAATAATTAATTAAAGTACAGGTTAAGGAAAATGAAGCCCTTCCTGATTGCATTGAATATGCAAGTTCTAAATCTACCCTCTCAATATATATTTGCATACTTACATTCAAAGTTTTTCACTGCCTCCACTGATGCATTAAACTCCTTGATACTCCACTGCAAAAATGAGTAGATTATTTAGCATTAGATAGTTAAGTAAGTTAGTAAGTTAAACTCTATTTAGTGGCAGTAAGTAAAATACATGTGAAATATTTAATCATAAATATGCTTTTCAACTTAAAATATTGGAAACATACACATGAACAAATTAGAATTCCTAGAACATGTATATGTACCTACAATATTTATTTAATATTTGGAAAAAATAAGCCTCAAATGATCATATGAGGCCTTAATTTATATGTGTATCTTTTAATTGTCTCATAACAGAGTTATTGGAGAGCCAAGGGTCACTGTACAATTTACCAAACTATAGTGTATGTCTTAGTTGCTACATGTATTACATAATGACAGAACTCACAGTTCCACTGCCTGTAATCAGGAGATTGGGCCGGGAACTTTTATCTGCCATCAGCCAGTTCTTATACACATCATACATGGAAGAATTCACCATGGGATGCCACAAAAACTCCTGAAAACAGACAAATTTGGGGGAGGTTTGAATAGCCAGTACAGCTATAACACAAGACTTAAATTTTACATATACATGGGTACATGTATAAATTGCTGATTTTGCAAGAAAAAAATTGTAAAAACTATGATACACGGTACTTGAAAAAGATGAAAAATTCAGATTTTTTTTTCTATTTCCTTTTTTTTTTAAAAATATTTTGTTATAAATATAAAAGAGATGAAAATTTGGCAAATCATTGCCACAAAATATATTCTTCAATGTACATACAGCTTTGACACTGATTTTCTTGTCCTCAAAATAAAGATTTTGATGAGCTTTATGGTCATCGATTCTGTGCAGACTAAGAAGGTTCACAAATTCAAAGTAAAGCTGTCTTATGCGAGAATCTCCGAGGAACGTGATGTGATTCTGCTCCCCCCAGTAGTATATGTAGTGCATACACCGCCTGGTGTGTCTGAAAATAAGATTTGAGAAAAATGAGCGACATTCATTGAATGTAACCTTTTATAATTCGTTTAGTTGGAACAGAAAGAGAACATTTTGTCTTTATATTTGTAAAGTCTTAAGCTTCTTCTCTTCAAAAGTAATAGGGAAGACTAAAGTTTATGAAAGAATGACAGAATGAAAGACAGGAAAAAAAGCCAATATCTCAATAAAGGGGCATAAAATGAAAAGTTGGCAAAGCATTTCATAAACGACATAACCAGTACATATTCTTGATAAATATATTGCTGTGAAGCATCATAATCATGTCATTATGGGTTTTTAAGGATGAAGTTTATCCTTAAAATACACAGATTAAAGGAATACTGATATAACTTTTCACACAATGCATAAATTACAGTCAAATTTGTATATGTTTAATTGATAAATGCATGGATGTCTGCGTTTAGTTACCACATATTTTTATGAATTACAGTCAACTCGTAACCAAACTGACTCGTACGCAAACAGCCTTATAATAAAATAATGAAGTTTATCCTTAAAATACACAGATTAAAGGAATACTGATATAACTTTTCACGCAATGCATAAATTACAGTCAAATTTGTATATGTTTAATTGATAAATGCATGGATGTCTGCGTTTAGTTACCACATATTTTTATGAATTACAGTCAACTCGGAACCAAACTGACTCGTACGCAAACAGCCTTATAATAAAATTGTCGAGTAAAAGATGACTTCAATTACAATATTATGCCTTTCTTCAAAGAATGGGAAGAATTTATGAATTTTTCAAGCTAATTTATTGGTTTTTTAAGAAAAAATTGCATGTAAACAGAAATTTTCTAACAAATGTTGATACTGGAACCTCTTTGGCAAACTTTTTGGAGATGACAATATATTATCAAGAATTCTACACTCATTTGTCTCATAATTTCTTAATTATTGAAATTATATCAAAACCTAACCATAACAGATTATCATTTACATTTACATCCCAAGTATCAATGTTTACGACCAGACCAATGGATTATTAGCTTGTTTGGTACGAGTCGGTTTGGGTACGACTTCACTTGATTCCATTTTTTTTTAAGGCTAGCAATATTGATAACCTACACTTTGGAGTACTTGTGCATCATACATCCATAGGGCTGCCATGTATTATACCCAGGAAAACGCCCATCACTTAACAACCATTTACAAGAGTCATTACCTGCAATTAACAAAGTTTAGAATTAAATTTAGCAAGTAAAGGGACATGGTCATGCTTTAGGTCAGAAGTAATTTTTCCGTTTTTAATGTTTACAATGCTTTATATAAGGCAATTCTAGCAGTCAACTAAACCCTAAGTGTCAATCGTCGAATCATAAGTGAGACACAGAGCTCACAATTCTTTGTTAAATAAATAAAGCTCGGTTCATGCTTTTGTTCAAATTTTGAATGTTGAGAAGAAAATTCCAGGTTTAGATCTAAGATGTGACAAACACTAGGAATTGTTTATTTCTGTTCTAAACGAAATAGCAGATAGAAAAAAAGATTTTAAAAACAGAACTTTTACTGGCATATTGAACCAAAACATGGCATGAACCTTGTTTACCTAACAAAAATTTGTGAGCTCTGTCTTATGCTTATAACTCTTATACTGACACTCAAATTTTTGTTGATTATCATAAGAATTGCACAAATAAAGCATGTAAATAATGAAAATAGAAAAAAATCAAAATAATGACCATGCCCATTTAATAATACAACAGAAATATTTATAACAATGTGAGGGAATTCGGGCATCAATATATAAGTTGGAATAAAAAAAACCCATACATACATCATTAGAGATGAATGCAATTAATATGTTACTATGGCAAAACTAGTAGTGGTAGATCAATAACCCAAAACAATTTAGAGAAAAGCTAGAAAAACATAAAAGACGGTTAAATCTTAATTAAAATTGTCGTAGATCTAGGTAACGCCCACCACTTCGTGTCTTTGAACAATCCATAAATTACATGCTGTTTATGAACATGACACATTGCTGCATTGTATAGGATGACGGCGTTTCATTGTAAAATTCATATAAACCTTCATTCAAAGGCTTACCGTATTTAAGATGTAGTACGCCATGATACATAACAAACCCACAAACAATACAAAAAGCTAAGATTTTGGCATTCTCGATGTTTAAATAATAAGTAATTTCGTTAGTAGACGACCCTCCTCGATTGTTGTCGGCCATCGTTTCTAATCAATAGTAAGTCGTTCATAGAAATATTCACGCCACGATGGTGCGCAAATCAAAGTACGAAATGTACACATGTACTTAGGACTGGGAGAGAGAGAAAAAAAATATATAGTCAGAGACTGTCTGTGTTGTTTTTCGTTCATTTTATAAAATAATTAAACAGAATGTACTGCAAACAATGCTATTATGTATTGAACACGACTTATTTACACGATTTTAAAGCTACTTTAAAATATACATATTAATTGTTTCCTTTAATAACAGTCATTGGACATTATTTCAGATGAAGTTTCGTAATTTAGAAAGTCGTTCACATGCATGTGTTGCAACCATCCTCTTTTTCCTTAAATTTCTTATCAGCAACGTTTTCACATCAAGAGCCCAGAGTGGTCTATAAAAAATATGTGAGTCAATTTATGATGCCCAATGTTCATCATTGGTGAGCTGGTGAGTTTACATGCATTATGCATATGGACATACTTCTCTCTTTTTTCAAACAAGTTATAATTCTGTTTTATACTCTATTTTCTACAAAATTGGTCAATGAAAAAAAAATTCTTTTGGGCTTAATTGCTTTTTTAAGATCAAAATTTTGAAACTACTATAACTATTAATTATGAAGGTAGCGATCATTGCAGAAAAAAATCATACATTTTTTCCTGCAATGTTCCTGCCTCCATGTCCAAATGAATCATCAAAGAAAGCATGTATTGTTTAAATTTGACAAATGTAAACATGAACGAATTTGAACTGATGTATCTCTCAAAACTATACTTTAGTCAAACGACCTAATTGTGATTACAAAATCTACGTGTGCTTAAGGTTAGATAATCTTTCTTTCATTTTGTTTACAATAGTTTATAATATACATACTGCAGGGAGACCGACAGTTCTTAAATGTTCACAATGTTCACCCCCTCATTTAAAGATAAAGTAACATTTTGTTATTGATTTTCTTTCTGTTATGTTTTTATTTATATATTAATTTTTCTTTTGCTTGTCAAGATATGCATGTCATAATTTTAAGTTAATTTTACGTGCTTGCCGAAAAATATTTTTGTTTAATTAAAAAAGGCTCTCGCTTGAGATCAGTATTATAAAAGTTGATTGACATATTTTTTACCTACGTGTACTGACAATAGACTTTTATCATATCTGTGTACATTGTTATATCGTCTGGGTTTTTGTTTCTATCCTTTTTAAACTCCAAAACATAACGTTAGAAGCCTATTAATTAATTCACTATATAATTGATATAATATCCAACATGTTATAAATCTTATCTGGTTATGATTAAAATTATTAAAAATATGTAACGTTACAGGTATTTTAAAATTATCATTTTTTTAAATAATTTTAAGTATATTTAGAATTTCGTCGCTTTTATCCCCATTCGTTTTCTGTTGGGGTTTTCTTATAGGGACCAAGAAATCCAATGTTTTCGTGTTATTAGATCGTCAGAAAGGAAATCCCCTTTGGATGTGATTCCCTTTCTCCAAAACGAGACCGTATGTAGATTCGTGACGTCATTATGGAAAATGGCGGCTTCCAAATCGAAATGGCTTCTTTATGTCAAAATGTGTTCAAATGATACGATGTCTTGACTATAAAGTTATCTGAATCACATTTTTTAATGAAGCAAAATGCCATAGTGTTATAATGACCGACAAATTTGGTAAGTATGTGGGATTTCAACAAAAACATGGGCTTCGACTGTGTGTAACGTCAGTGTTTTTTGTAAACAAATGACCTCTTTTTACAATCGCTAAAAAATTAACACGATGACTTGCTTCCGTGACGCTTTCTCATACGTCAATAATGAGATATAGTTCTTTAAAAATGGTGTAAAGGGGATTTTTGGTATATTCTTGTTGTCTCCTCGGGATTAAGCTAAAACTATAGTCTATGTATTTAATGATGTCTTTTGGAAAAGAGAATATTAAGATTATTCAAACAATGTCATGGTTTTTTGCAAAGTGACCTATAATAATTGTCTTGTAGTACATTTGAAATTTTGTGTATCACATTTGATACGCAAACAACGCATTATCTAATACATGCTTAAATTATCACTGATAGCTGTTCATGAGAATGTTGATCACACATAACCCAGAATAAGAAGGCTTTATATAGTTGTAATACATTGGTTAAATGATTATGACTCACAATAGACTATGATTTTTATTCTGATGAGCATTAAACCTAATAAAAGTAGGTCAAACTCTCAAGAAAGGTCAGATTTACCTTGAATATATTCAACACACGATATATGGTATGATCATTATAAGGATTATTAGCCAATATTTATTCATTTTGCTTTAAATATGAAATGTGTATCAATCCTAAGAAACATGAAAATATAAAATGTTTCTTCAGTTTCATATCATTTTTTAAAAATCTCTCTCAATGGCTGTTTTTGTGAAATTACATGTAATCATATAAGATTTGAGTTATCTCCCATCGTGTACCATTAGAGGGTAAAAAACAGCCTGTGAATAAAAGTTAGTTAGCATAAACCAAGTTGAAAATCTTGTTCTTACAGAGCAAAAGTGTTTGTACACTGAATGTTTGACAGAATAAAAAAAATGAGATTTAATTTCCTGGTGTGAAACATTATCTTACCTGACAATGATATCATTTTACTGGGCTGGACTGATGGGGGAATTTGTGTACCGGTAAATATGATTTATTAAAGCTGTAATATAGTTTAGTGAATGTTCACAATGAATCTAATTTATCAGCAGCCCATGGCAAAAGAGGTTGGAAAGGAATTATAATGTTAAGGTCAGACGACACGTTCCTTGAGCATCTTTTTTGTATCTCCTTGTTATAAAGAGTTCCAGTAAAATTATTTTAATTTAAAATCGTCCTAATTTGATTGAAATTTTATTTATATATAGAAATATATGCCTAGATGGCCAAGTGGTTAGAGCGGTGGCCTGCTAGGAGCGCATGTTTCATAGGTCGTGAGTTCAAGCCCCAGCTCCGGTGAAGCTCCAATATAGTGAATTTTCCTGTGCTGTATATTTTTCATATCAGCAATTCAAGTGTATTTTTAAAATGATTATATAGGAGATTGCATATTCTAGTATTTTGCAGAAATGCCTGGTAACTTATCCTAATTTTTTGCAAAAAAGCTTGTCAAAGTAGTTGTAAATCAATAACAAATTCCTGGAAAAAGTTATATAAAATTGAGGAACGTGTCGTCTGACCTTAATTTACTAATTCTAACGGAGAATGATTATTTATATTATATCGTAGTATGTAAATTATTGTAAACTAGCTGATGGGGTATATTGCCTTAAGTTGTATTTCTGAATATGCTGGTAGCATAGAACTATATAAAACAAATGCAAACAAAAAAGAAACTAACTACAATATCTGTTTAGACAGCATTTTCTATAAGAAAAAACTTTGAATCAGATATACATCATATTTCACTTACTACAAATAAAATGTCATGTTTAACAATGAATATTCAAAAAAGTTTTGAACTTAAGAATGTTGATACATGGATTGTATTTAGAAACACATCTTGAGGTTGGTTTTGATGATTAATTGAATTAGAAATGATTGACAATTATTATAACTGTCGATCGATTAATTCAAACTGATTGTAATTTCATTTTCATATTGGATTTTAATTCAAAACATTTTAAGCTGCTCTAGTTAAATTGGCTATATCAAGGTTAATTTAGAAACAAACATGAATAAACACAAACATGTTTATCTGTTGCTCACAGTCAACAACAATTCAACAAATCAAATCTGAAGCAAGCAAATGTTAATGTCTTGAAATCAAGATGTAAAGTTTCCTTTGTATACTGCAGGACTAGGGAGCGGTCATGAAAAAAGACAGACGATGAACGGGGATATTGACGATGGACCGGCTCCACTCTTTATTTCTGAGGAAGAAAAGTAAGGGACATTGGACGGTGATTTGATGGCATGAATTCAGGATTTTTCTGACTTATTTTGTGGTCCCAAACCTCCTATATTCCTGTTGGCTTTTGGGTGTTTTTTTAAAAAATCTCATATAATAATGTATTTTTTCCCTTTTCATATTAAAATTTTCCCATGATTTGAACCAAGATTAATTTTGGGGGAGTAAGAAATAAACCTTAAAATGAAATCAAAAAGAAATTCTTTGTATATTTAAAATTTCCCAATCTGATCATTCAGTGCGTCAAAATTACCGGTATTAAAATCGATCTATAGGCTTTAGGGTTTTGGTACGTTGAATAAGTCAGGAACAAATCCAGGGCAGTTGATGCTGTATATTCACACATTAACGGTAGTCAGTGAATGGGTATGAGTAATTGATATGTTCTGGGCAAGACATACATGTACTAATTTTATTCAGATGATTTTTCTCATAAAATGGTTAAAAGTATATTGTATTATTTAAATATAATATAGCAAATATACTGTGAAAAAGAATTACGGGACTCCGGTCCTTTTTGTGAGTGTGGTGGAAAGGGTTTGTGGTGTTTTTGATTAACCGTCAGCACAATACATCTTGCAGGCAAATGGAAATATGAGAATCGAATTAGGCAATTATAGTCCTAGATTTGAATCTTACATCGTTAGGTAATATTGCTGATTACTGCAGGTGACAAAAATTGGTTTTGTTTGGTCTTAATATAGTGAAAGAAAAGGTCATGATTAGCAGGAATGTATCTAGTGTTAAATGACTGTTGATGGAAATGATATTATGAATTGTAATTTAGACTCAAGTAATATTTTTAGTTATGTAAATCTTGTTTATTTCTTATTATAAGGTATAGTCTTATAAATCATTGATTTTCTGTAATTTAAGGGGAAGAGGTAGTGGGTGGGTGGGGGGGGGGGGTAGGCCTGTAAATTGATTTATCATAAACAAACTTTCCTTTGTTCTGCACTTGTTTATCAATTTCTTTACATACAAGAATGCAGATATATGATTAAGAATGATTATGAGAAAATGAGAGTTTTAAATGTTGAACTTGATCCACTCTGTCATGTAGCAGTGTGGTGGAGAAGAAGAAAACAGTCCACAACTCAACAGAGAAGAAACGGAAGGAGCAGATTCGGCACTGGATCCAGCAGATTGGAGAACAACTGCCTCCTCTGGTCACCCAGAAAACCGAGAAGGAAAGGCATGGAAGGGTAAATTCCATTACTTCCTCCTGTCTGGTCTGAGGTTTACCTGGTCTCCCAAGATTTAAAGAAAACTGTGATACGGTCATACCTTCCTTGATTCTGACTTCCTTCTTCCCAATAGCTTTTGAATATCCTAAGAAAGAGATTATTGGTAAAGGAAATGGATCCGGACTGATTTATATGTTAACCAGATAAAAAAAATTACACAATTGAGATGTCAACTCAAAAGGAGTGCAGAGCATTTAAACCAGTTAAAAAAAGAAAATATTTCAATAGGATTGATGAACTTACAGTGAACTTTAAGTGTTCAAAAACACATGTCAATCTTTTAAAAGTACCAGTACTTTGATTATTAGTTTCGATCCAGTAGAAGCTAGGTCTAGTCTGGGGAGGGAGAGGTAGGTCAAAGACCACTACCCCCTAAGCCCCCGAGGCCCTAAGCCCCCCCCCCCCCCCCATCCCCTTGAAGTTTTGATATTAGAGGGTTATTTTTATCATTACCATTCGCATTACAGTAAGACTATTTTTTTCTGATTTTGAGGTGGGTTTTTTTTTCAGAGTACCTTAGAAATTGTGGAGAAAGCCTGCAACTATATCAAGGAGTTAAAAGCAAAGCTAGAAAATGGTATTGTTTCATATTTATTTCAGAGGTTATGAATAACGGATACATTGATTACAATTTTAATAATTTATCATGTCTTGATAGCTTTGTGCTGCAAGTTGTGTGTAAACGTGCAGCGTCCTTGTTGGCTTTTTCAGACGAGGAATTGCAGAAGGTCCGGTTGGAGCTAGATAACATGAGGGCTGAAAGAGACCGGTTACAGGAAATTCTTAAAATGGCAGGTAGGTAAAAAAAAAAATGGGACAAGAAACAGCATGCGATTGGGAAAAAAAATGAAAATATTTACAAACACTGAGTAATTATTTGTCCATCATCTGCCATAGATGGTATGGTCTGGTCTTTTTTTTTGTTGGTTTTTAGTGTCCAGACAATCACACATTTCAATCAATGTGAAGATAGGCACCATCAAACTTTAACAATTTGATGAATATTTGGCAGACAGTGTGTCACAACCCAAATTTAGGCTATTTGAACTTATTTTGGAATTTTATTACTCTACATACCAAGCATAGGCACCTAACATTGTATATTTTTTTTATTATGAAAAAAATATACCCTTTACCTAATAATGCACTACATCACCGCCATCTTGGATTTACCTGTATTTAAAACTGTCACGTCACATAGAATTCTTGCTTGAAACTATTTTGCAATCCTATCTGTTTTATGATTGGCGCTTCAAAGGATTCAACCAAAAATGGTGCATTACACCAGTCATTAATAAAAATCACACCTCAATCGACATCTACTTCCTTAGATATGTGACGAAGGTTAAAGGGAGGTTTTACACTATTTTGTTATATACTTCGTGTAATCCCTTCCAAATTTAGCACAGATATGCATATTCAAAAGGCATCGATTTTAAATTCGATCAACATACAAGTGAAACTGATAGAAATAGATAATATACTGTCAATTATAACTTTAATTACACAAAGTTTATATAAACATGTTAATAAATGCTTATGTTTTGAAAAATTGACACAAACACACAGTGCTGTGAAATCTTACTTACGTAAATGTGACAATTTCTGTCCTCTCGTTTTACATTTATCACATACCAGGTATCTAAGGCAGTAGATGCCGATTGAGGGGTGAATTTAATTAATGACAGGTGTAATGCACCATTTTGGTCAAATAGCTTAGGTGTTGGAGGACGGATCCGGAGATGGAGAGGATTGCAAAATAATTTTACCGATGAGTTTCAAGCAAAAATTCCTCGAGATGTGACAGTTTTTAAAAAATCTAAAATGGTGGCGATGTGTACCTTGTGTATTAATAGGTAGAGGGTAAATTTTTTTTATCAAGAGAAATATAAATAACGCCAGGTGCCTCTGATACCTAGGTATAAAATGCAGTAAAAAAATGTCAGGGTTATGCCTTGCACACTTTTAGGCCTATGTTGCACATGTCGCAAGCAATTATCTCCCATCCGACCATGGGTGCATGAGAAGAAAATATCTTGTAGTTGATTAAAGGAATGTTCAATGTAAGGAGAGCATGATAAGGGATTGGCCTTTGATGAGACCTTTGTTTATCCGATTGCTGTTTTCACAAAACGTGGTTTAATGCTGATGCAGTTGCAGTGCATGATGGGTGAAATTCAAACAGGTTAAACTTGATGTTACATTTTTTGGAATCATATTTATTCGTGGGGGTCAATGTTCGTGGGTAGCCAAAATTTTCCTGTTAGTGGGGATGTAATTTCGTTGGTAGTTTAATCGGAAAAATTTGAATGAATATTAAACAGATGATTGTATATAAGTTTGTGGGGATGTAAATTCGTGGGCAAGGGTTACCCACAAAAGCCACGAATGTTGTTTCCCTCACTTATAATGATGATTCCACAATATTGCACGTGAATATTAAACCTCATGATAATTTTTGTGCTCGAGATGACAGTGTAAGAAAAAGCTATGCAGACTCTAGACAGTGGCTTGAGACAATATGTAAAGCCTTGCTCCACCCAACCTGTTCTAAAAATGGATCAGGGTGGAAAATATGATCTAAAAGTGCCCTTGTGCCTATCCAATGTCCAGTTGTTACTTTTTAAAGCTTGAAACTTTCAGTAAGCAAACATAAGTCATGTGCTTTTGGCTTGGAACAAAAGAAAACAGTCTTCTGGTTGGAACTAACCCTCTCATCTTTTTATTAAAATTCATTTCAAAACTTTTAAAAATTCATATACAGCTTGGGAGGAAAGACTGATTTATCACTTAGTAGACGTTACATTGTTACAATGAATATCCTAAGGTGCCCGTGGAATAACACATCATCACAAAATGGCTGATCGCTGATCGAAACAACATATTGTTTTATTAAAAGGATTTTATGGACTGAAACATGTAAATTACTCCATAGCCGAGTGGATAAAGTGTCAGACTTGTGATCCGTTCGAATCCCGCAGGGGATTTTGTTGTTACTTACAGGATTAATAATTTTAGATATTCATTTTTTATCCCCAAACTGCAAATTTTTCGCTTATTTGACATTTGTACAGTTTATTTATCATTATATCTTTCATTATCAAAAATTTCCTGTTAATTTGAGTGGCTTTTTCCAGGTGTGTTATTCAACCTTAAACTTTACTACCCAGTGTCAATATTACTAAATGATAATTCTGTCTTGTTCGTTGATTTGTTTTCATTGGTGACCTTATCATTATTGTTTGACCAAAGCAGGTGTGAATCATTTACGACTGAAATGTCAGAGGAGTTTCTGATATTTCAATATTAGCAAACAGCAACAAACACAGTATGAAGCAGTGTGATGCAAAGAATTGATTTTTTTCAAAATATTGAATCATTTATACATGTACATACTGGTCTGAAGTGTTAATAAGTATCTCTGCAATTAGAATATAAGTCTAGTATCTCACTGTCTCTCTCTCGTTCTTCAGTCTTGTTTGTTATGCAGGAGGTGAGGGATTATTTTTCCAACTGGTCTTTTCTAGGATATGCTGCCACTCAAGAGACACCGCCCCCGAGCATGGCAGGATCCGGGCAAGAACCAGTGGTGGATCAAGAGCAAAAGAAAAAGACCAAGAAAAGAAACACCATCAATCTGCAGCTGGACCTGAAAAAGCAGCAACAGGCCGCGGCAGCTGCTGCTGCCCAGCAACAACAGGAAAGCCAACAGCAACAACAAAACGCAGCATTGGCGAACGGTGCAGCGGGTATGCAAGACATGCTTGCACAAGGTATTGTGGGTAACCCCATGACAAACTTTCCTAACATGATGCTAGGTGGTGCAGGGCAGCAACTGATTAACCAACAGATGTTTATGAACTCCATGATGTTCGGTGTGCCCCCTGCTGGTGGCAGTCAGATGCCCATGGGAGGTAATCCATGCATGCAGGCTCAGACCCCTTTCAATCAAGGTCAGAGTCACCAATGGTGTCTACATTTTATTCATAGTGCCCCAACCCTCTTTTGGAAAGATACTGTCAAAGATTTAAAAAAAAAAAAAGGCTTCTCTAAGAAGGGGGAGGGGCTGGAGGTGCATTTTAAGAATTGAGAAAATTTCTATTTAATTCTATGAAAAATTTTGGAGGGAAGTGGGGGGGGGGGGGGTAGGGTATGATCAGTTTTGAAAAAAACCCACTTTAGATAAATGTAAGAAAAGGAAAGCAAATTTATATAGGCGAATGTAAAATAATCAACAGCCTTGCATCTATGATTTGCCTCGTGTTGTCATGTTCTGACCTAACCAAGTCACTTTGTATTTGTTCCTTAATTCATTGCACTATCTTTCCAACCCTTCACTGTTTCAACTGTTTGTACTAGTCTATTGCTGGTAATTTAATTGTAGTTTAAATTCACTCTAATGATATCTGGACTGGGCTGGAGGGGTTGTTGTTTTTAGTTTAGCTCATCTGAACCAAAGGTTCAAGTGAGCTTTTCTGATCACCTGTTGTCTGTCGCCCATTAGTCTTTGTGTCTGTAAATTTGTCACATTTTTTGCTTCTTCTCTAGATTCAGACGTAGTACAAAGCATTCCAATGGAAAGGGGTTCTAAATTGTTAAAATAAAGGGCAAAACCCTTTTTCAAAGGAGATAATTCGTTAAGAGAAAATGTTTAAAAATCTTCTAAAGAACTACAATGCTACATACATATCGCAGATTTTAAAATCTTGCTTTTATTTTTTGACCAGATATCAACTAAATGGAACTATGACAAATATTTTGCATTTGCAACTTTATATATATTCTTGCGTTTTGTTGCAAAACATTTGAATCATTGAATTAAGTACAGTCTAGACTGCCTTAGTGACTCTCTATATTAAGCGACTCTCTCTCTCTGTCTAACACGACCATATTTAGGCCACCCAAGGTAACTTTCTATATAAAAACCCTGTATTAAGCGACCTTTTTCCTTAAGCGACCTAATTATTTTAGTCCCAAAATGCTGTGTAGACTGTTTTAAGCAACTTTTAGCAAATTAAAATGGCTTTCCAAGCTGAGAAACAATTAGGTGTGTTTTGTTTTGATAACCAATATAGAACATTTATCACCTTTCATAATAACAGTTATTACCATTAACCACCATACATGAGAATCCAACTATATATCCCACCACCATGGATTAGGAATTTTTATTTTTTTTTATTAGGTAAGATTTTTGATGATCAGTCTAGCCCCCCCCCCCAACTTTCAATTTGCTTCCAATGCCACTGAAAAAGTTATTTCAAATGATCGAACCAGTAGTAACTTCTATTGCTTTTTGTTTTACCATTTTTTGGATTTGGCAGGAATTAACTTTAAAAAAAACCCACTTTCTGATTTGATGAATTATAAATCAGAAACAAGCTTTCATGACCATTTCCAATTTTTATTTTATAGGCAAACACAGATTCACATTCGAAGCAATAAATATGTTTTTCAGTTTCGTGTTTTTGTGACCTTTCCACAAAATGGTTGCATTTAGCTAGTCCAGAGTATTTGAATGTGTTAATTAGTAGAATTTATGGAATTGCCATTCCTTTGGTTATTTTTTTGATACACGTTAAATAAGTATGTCATGTAGCTGTTTTTGTGTACACAGATCAATCTACAGGGTGTTAATGTTTGTCACAGGTTGCTTTACCAGTAATATAGAGTTTCAACATGCTCCATGTAAACAATCTGCAGTTCAAAATAACACTCCTTGTCATCCTTTCAGTTATTTTTCTCTCTGTTTTTCATAAACATGAAAAAACAAATATTGTGGAATCATCATTGTTCCTGGGGGACCAATGTTTGTGGTTTACATCCCCACAAACCTATACACAATAATTTGTTTGTTTTAAAATTATCCCGATTATACTACCAACGAAATTACGTCCCCCGGAACCAGGAGAATTTTGGCTACCCACGAACATTTACCCCCACGAATAAAAATGATTCCACAGTAACTTCAAATTCAAAATATATTTATTCTTTGTCTTGCCCTTAATGCTACTTAAATGAATCAGAAGGATGTCAAATTATCTTTTTTCTTGGAAGTACTTCTTGAAATCAACATGATATATAGCACGATATATTTTTGGACAAAGGATAAAGTCATTTAACTGAAATGGTTTAGAGAGGATAAAGTTAAAAACTGTTTTATACTGTCCATCTTAAATGTTATTAATTATTAAAACTATCATTTTTTATACAAAGTTTGTTTACAGATCCAGTTTCTTTTTTTCTCATTTCAGGTCAGACTTTGATGGGACAGCAGTCGGATAAAAACGCTGCCGAGGCTGGAGCAGGGTTACTCCAACTGGCCATGCAAGATGCTGGCATCACCCCCAGTAGTAGTAACAGTAACTCCACACAGCCAGAAGAGTCCCTGACGACCACTTCAGGTCAGCGATCCAGCGCCAATGACCAGAGCATGTTGGGATCCGCCCTTCACACCCTCGCATCTGTAGCCTCAAATACTCAGAATGTGACAAATGTTTCACAGATCCCTGCGAGTCAAGTTCAATCAAACGCTTCGTTGATTCAGACTGGCACAACCACAACCACCACCCAGTCTGTCAACTCCATGGCACCCATCATGGCCACCGGTCAGCAGAACATGAATGGGACGATGAACATGTCCTTTGGACAGCAGCAGATGGCAACAAACATGATGCAGGGCAATCAAGTGATGAATTCTGGGACGCCTAATGCCATGCAGCAAATTATGTTCATCAATGAGCAGGGTGTTCCGTGTATTGCAAACGTTCCAGTGGGGATCGATCCCACTTCCCTCGGACTTCCAAATATGGGAAAGCAGATTGTGGGCATGGATAAAAGTGGGAATTTGTTGATTCAGAATGTGTCCGGACAAAAGGATGATCAGCAGGCACTTTTAGCCAACACTCTGGCTCAGCAACAGATGAATCTGGCAATGCAGGGTATTCAGCAGCCTTTTCAACAAGGGCAGACAAATGTCTCCATGGGAGCCAACAACATGGTACAACAGCCTGTGAACAATCAGCTGGCCCTGAACCAGCAACTCATGCAACCAATGCAGGGCTCAATTCAGGGCCTGAACAATCCCCCAAACCCCCAGGGCCTTATTCTGCCTGCCAGCCAGACTGGCAATCTTCTGACTGTTAATTCTGTTCCCAATTTCTCAAATCCACAGAATCAACTTCCCCAGGCCTTGCTTTTACCAAACGGCCAAATTATACCGGTTGTGTCTAATCCAAACTTGTTTGCGCCGGGTCAGGCCCCGCCCAATCAGCTGATTACGCCAGGAGGTCAGCCAAATGGAATGCAGGTTAGAAGAATTTCCTACTGAAAAAAATATATTAGAGTTGTGTGATTTTCGTTATTTATTTGTATAACCCTCCTTTAATCACACTTTTTTTTAACTATGCATAATAGAAAATTTATGATTTTCAGTAAATGTCAAAGTGTTCTTCTTCTTCTTCTTCTTCTTCTTCTTCTTCAAAGATCAATAATAACACACCGAGATGTACTTATGTTAAATATTTGACCTTGACCCTTTTCTTTACTCAAGGACAAATTAAGAAAAAGAAATTATTTTTTCTAGACCATAACTTTAACATCCTTTGACTTAAAGACTTCAAACTTAGAACATAGTTAGATGATGTTTACCTTGACCTTGCATTCTATTCCAAGGGAAGAAAAAAACATTCTCAGTCATATCCTAAATATACATTGAGAGGAGATCTTCAAACTTGAAACAAAAAACAATTGTAATACACTTATATGTAGTGTTGTTAAATTTTTTTTACCTTGACCTTTATCTTATCTCAGGGTCAATTAAGATGGAAACAAAAAATTTGTCCAGAAGACTCTTTAACCCTTTGATTGAAAGGTTTCAAACTTGAAACATGTATGGATGATATAAAGAAGAGAAAATATAGCAAATCTTTAACCTTAAATATTTTGACCTTGGTTTATTTTGAATCTCAAGGTCATTTGTGATATGAAAAATTTATCCTAGTCATTACAAAGGAATTCTTTAAAGGGGCATGGTCATGATTTTGGTCAAAATTGATGTTTCTGGTTTAACAATGCTATAGTAGGGCATTTCTAATAGTCCACCAAAATTTTAGTGTCAGTTGTCGAGTTTTATGCAAGATACAAAGCTTAGAAATCTTTGTTATGTAAACAAAGCTAAGGTTATGTTTTTGTTTACATTTTGAATTTTCTGGGCTTAGACCTAATGTGATGAATGTGACAAATGTGAGGAACTGTTTTATTCTTTTAAAATTCATTGGCAGATAAAAAAAATCTGCTTGAAAAAGAATATTTTACATATTATTGAATCAATGTAAACAAAATCATGGCACGGGCCTTGTTTATTTACCAAAAAATAGTGATCTGTGTATCTCACTTATAACTCGATGAGGGATGCTTAAATTTTGGTTGACTATCAAACATGCCTAACTGAAGCATGAAAATATTAATACCAGAAAAACATATTTTGACTAAAATTGTGATCATGCCCCTTTAATTTAAGGACTTTGTACCATATTTGGATGATATAAAACAGAGATGAACCATACTAAAAAATATTTGACCCCAACCTATTTTTCAAGTAATTAAAAAAACATTTTGGCTGAACCAGAATACACTGATATGACATTTAGACTATAGTTAACATTATATTTTTTTACCTATAAAATTTGCCCCATTTTGCTAACCAAGGGGAGAAGTTGAGACATGTTTTTTGTTTTTTTGTTTTGTTTTTTTTAAAAAGAACAATACCCACTGGTTAACTTTGGTTTGCAGAGTTATCTTATATGATCAGTTATTGTTTTTTGAAGGGGGGGGGGGTTAGATAATTAAAGGAGACTTTCAAACATTGTCTTTCATTTTGACCCTTATGTTTTAGCAGGGAGCTGGGATCCCCCAGCGTTTACCTATGCCTCAGAACATCATGACATCAGATGGTTCCCAGATGATCGTCACAAGCACTGGACAGTTTCAGGTAAATCGGGCCCTGTGTTTGATACTGTTGATATACTGCGGAAACACTCAAATTCCTTGGATCCAATACCGATACTTGGGAATCAGCACCCAAAAAATGAAATGTTAAGGATCATAATGTTCATTTGTACACATTGATAAATTAATTGCAGTCCAATCCACATTTTGCAAAAGTTGTTCCCCTTGATGGGGTCAACCCAAAGGTCAAAGGAAAAAAAACAACTTTTTCCTTCTTTATTCAACCAAATATTTGGGCGTCCTGTGAAAAAATCTCTCGGAATTTAATTTATTCCTTCGATTTGTGGGTTGCCCCAATTTGGGGCAATAAAAATTCAACGTGTAAACGGATTTCTAATGTCAAATGACGAAGTTACAACAATCTAAAGTACAAAGGCTACTGTGGGAAATGTATGGGTTTTCCCCCCAAAGATGGCGGCCAAGGGACATAACTTTTGTAAAGTGTGGATTGGTCTATATTGAATAGCCAAATAGCAAAAAATGGTAGTTGGTGGTTATTAATGGAAAATTTAGTTATTCTCCTTCTTGAAGACTAATTTTGTTGACAATACATGTATAATATATAATATGTCAATATTTTACGAACACCAGTGAAGGATTAGTGGTCCAACATCCATAAAAATGAGTTTCTGCTTCTACTGTACACGTTAATTGATTTGAAAAACTTGTTTTTAACCTGTAATTTTCTTAAATTAGCAGTCATTTCAGCAAAGTACATGTCATTCTTTGTGTTGTTTGGTGATAATATGATCAGAAATCAGTAAGAGTTAATAAATTAATAGATTTCTAGACTATTTCTTTATGCTGAATCTCAGTAAGTTATTTGCAAGCAAAACAAATAATCTGGAGGTCAGTGTAACAAAATAGGACTGTTTTTTAACAGGTTGCTCCTCAGAATAATTTGAATATTCAAGGGCAAGCTGCAGTACAACAAGGATTGCTAATGACAACAAATTCCATCCTTCCGCAGGTGTCTCCCTCCTCGAGTTCTACGGCCTCCGGAACCACCAGCTTGGTGACGACCTCCGTCATAACCAGCACCGTGACCTCAACCTCAGGGGTCAACTCCAATCGAAAGGTCAAGACCTCAACAAGTGCTAGTACAACCACCTCTCCCGAAGAAGTGTTACTGAGTCAGAACCAGGCAAATCTGGTTCAAGCCGGAATAGACAGTTCTTCAACTGTGACATCACAAGTGATGACCTCTGACCCCAACAGTGCTTCGATGAAGATTCTCAATCCCCAGTTACAGAGTGTGCTGCATGGACAGTTAGGTGGGTCAACGGCGCCCATTCTACTGACTATGAACTGTAACGGACAGCCCACTAGTATTCTTGTAGATCCAACCACCATGCAGGTTTTAGGTAGGTTCTAAAACAACCAGTTGATGAATGCATTAATCATTTTTTTTTAATGATAAATTTAGTAACTGCTTAATTTCACATTGGAGGTAGAAGATTTTACTTTGTTTTAAAAATGTTGCTAGAGGGACTTGTTTTAAGAGTTGTTGCTTTCTATTTAAGAATAGCCTGGTCTTAAATTTATTCTCTGACAATTGTGGCAAATAAAGTGAGAGTAAAATGAGGGATTTTTTTTGTATACAGTAGTTTTTCTTTAGATTTAGATATTTTTAGGACATTAAAACATTCAGTAATAATTCTATAGTTATGTGTACTGTCACACGTAACGATGTGATAAGAAAAATTTTAAAATCTAAATGTAGCACATTAATTTTGAAATGTTATTTGCTCATGTTATCCCAGTTTGTCAGAGGGTTTATCAAAAATTGATTATTAAAATGCTTATTCATAGCTGGAATTCCAATTTAGATGTTTGTCGAGTTTTCCATACCTGTAAGGCAACTGATACTGTTTTAATTTTGCACCTTATTGTAGGTGTAGGTTAATCCTTAAATTATGTCCAAGATCAGACAATGTTTATACAGTGCATTGTTTTTGCTTGAAACTAAGTAATCTCCTAACAGTTAAGAGAGTTCTGATGATGCATTGACAATTTTGAGTGGGAGAATTCATGTTATTGTCTTAAGAAGGATTCAAAATAGAAAGATTAACATAGTGATAACTGTGTTGTTGACTCAAAACAAATGTTTTCCAACAGAAATAGGATAGGCATGTACTGAATACAATACTAACAAGAAAAACATTATTTTGACTTGTCATGCTGTAATATCTTCTTAGTTAAAATTATCAACATTCCTTTTCTTCATGTACATGTGTGAATTGTTAAAGGTTAAATTCTTATGTTTCAGGAACTGTGCAAACTCAGCAACCTCCCCAGCAACCAAACCTGAATCCTAGCAACCCTGTGGGCACTAGCACCCCCAGCAAGAAGAACAAGAAGAATGCTCAGCGTGCCATCTGTCCCAAGCCCCAGGTGTCCAATACTTCTAGTGCTATAACTGCTGTGACTAGTGTGATGAATCCCATTGTTGGGACGACAGTGACTTTGCCCACTCAGGCTAATTCAGCTGTGGGATCAGGTGTGTGGAATTCAGACAAGGAATCCATGGAAGCGTTGCCCGCTCCTAGTGCTCCGGTTACCAAAAAGTCCTCATCCAAATCCAAATCCAAGTCTAAAGCCAGCAAAGCAAATTCAGAAAACCAACTGGAAGTGCAAACAAAGACTGACAGCAGTGGGGAAATGGGAGAACAAGACATTCTGGCCAAAGCTGCTGAATCTATCTTTTCCAATATCTCTCCTGTGAATTTTTATAATCCGGCAAATGAAGACAATCCATTACAGATTGACACTAGCGTTTGCGAAGGAGAGGAAGATGGAAAAGAAAGTGAATCGCCCAAAAAGGATGCAAGCAAAGGAAAAGTAGGTGCTACAGACAATTCAGCAGTGCTAGATTCAGACATGTCTGAAACTAATGCTGACGATGTGAGAAGCAAGAGTAAAAAAGACTATCCTGGCCCTCTTAAAGAGCAATCGCCGGATGAGAATGACATTTTAACAAATATTTTGAAGGCAGCAGAGTCCAATGAACAAGAAAAGACATCTGAAGGTGGAAACAGTTCCAGCAATCAAGTGAGCGAGAGTTTGTTTGATATGATGTCGACAACAACGGTGGAACCTGCTAAAAAATCCAAAAAATCCAAGAAATCCAAGGCAGGAAATAACACTGCTGAAGCTGATGATGCTAGTGCAAAAAATTCAACAGCAATAAATGTTTCAGAAGGAAAATCCAGCACGCAAAGTTCTAAAAAATCGAACAAAAAATCAAAGAAAAACGAACAAGAAAATACCTTAAAGGAGACCGTTGATGAACAAGAGTCCTTAATCTCGATGCCTGAAGAGATCACTTTCTGTGAAAATGATATTGAGGATGTGTTGAACCAAGTGGAAAAAATGGGAAATTCGTTTGGGAGTCCCACAGGAAGTGTCGGTGGTAAGAAGTCTTCTAAGTCCAAAAAAGACAGGAGTGAAACCGCTGATTCTGAGCCAGCCAATAAAAAGAGGAAAAAGAATCACTCCAAAGAGAAATCCAAGGAGGCTGATCCATCTCAACAGGGTTCGTCTGGTGCCAAAGCCTCTTTATCAGTGTATGACTTTGATGAGGATACAGACTTTTCCACTCCTCTTTTTCCATTTCACCAGACTAGGAACATCAGTGGGAATTCCAATGCAAAGAACCAGACCACGGCTTCAGGCAGTGATAAAACTCCTACCTCTTCCTCCAGTCCGCTCTTCTCCATGCCGGTGATAACCACAGAATCGAGCTCAACAACACCACTTTTTGAAGACTTTCCTATGACGCCCAAAAAGCGTGGAAAGCACAAAAAGAACAGAAAGGCAGAGGAGAAAACGACAGAAAATTCCGTTTCCCAAAAATCAGATAGTGATCTTTTAGACTCTCATTGTGTGGATAGACTGGATACTGAGACCAGTATAGAGAGTGATAGGAATTCATTCAGTGAAGTGTCCAAGAAAAACGGTGATAATCCAATGGAAAAAATGGATGTTGAGTACTCCTCGAAAGACAATGGTTTCTTTGATAAAACTGACACAAGGCAGCATTCTTTATCTTTTCCTAGTGAACAAACTAACAGCAAAACTTCTACATCCGTAGCTTTTGAATCTCAAGGGAGCAAGGAACAACAGGTGTCAGTGGGCACGCAAAACATGGATACGAACAGACTGGACAGGACAGAGGGAAATCTGAACTCCAGCAGAAAGTCTGCCATGCCCAGATCTAATGCTGATCCAATGACCAATTTGACTGTGGATACAAATGATATTGAATCCACAGTGAACAATTTGTTAGGATTGTCCCCTCACATGCTCTCGCCAAGCAACCAAAGCAACTTGAGGCAGAAACAAGTGCAACAATCGCCACAGCTGCAGACCCCCAAATCTGCTTCCCCGGCCTCCCTGAAGTCGCCTATGGCTTCACCCGCCGTCACATATCAACAGCAGATGCATATGTCCAATGATCACATCATGTCCAGAACCTCCATTTCATCCTCCATATCGAACAATCCTGAACTCTCCTATTCTGCTGAGTCCCTGTTTAGCTCCCAGTCCAAACACTTGGACAGTTCCCGGAGTTTAGACACAAACTCCAGTAACTTGCAACAGACATCCAAGATGTCTGCTGGTTCTGATTCCATAATGAAGTCCAGTGAGGAAAGCTCAAGTGCGGTCAGACCCAAATCAATATACTCTGCTGACAATTTTGTGCAAAGTGCTAAAAGTGACAAGTCGTCCAAATCGGCCCCTAATGTGATAAGTCCACCGATGTCGACAAACTTGTCCCGCGTTCAAAATGAAAATAGCTCCGATGGATTTAATTTCAATAACATTGGTCTCAATTTATCCACCCCTACCACATCAGCAAATTCTTTCATGGATAGTTTGACAATGTCTCCAATCATATCAACGATTGCAAATTCAACCTCATCCTCCACACCGTTCACTTTCACGTTATCTTCAGTCTCCTCCACCAACACTACATCCACGGCATCAATGATGCAGTCCTCCTCATCGCAATCTCAAAATTCAACACACCAAGGAAACCACAACTTTCCGTTTTATTCTCCACATCAGTCGCCGCAACGACCACCGTCTCACCACCAGCGACAACCAACAACATCAGCTTCGCCACAGCACACAAATTCTGCACCAAACAACATATCATCCAGTCAGCCTCAAAGGCCTCCAGTGAACAATCTCTCAAACTTTGACTTGAATCTACCGCCTTCCAACTCGCAAATGCCTCCCTCACAGCCGTCACAGCGGAGATCTTCTCGTGGCGAGCATGATGCTAGGATGTCCCAGCACATGCCAACCATGGCTGAGTCACAGTATTCTTATGGAATGTCAAGAAATTGTTCTGTCCAGGAACAGAGGCCAAGGGAGCCAACTTCGATGCCGCGAGAAGAACCCCCCAGCTTTCCAAATATCACAGTTACAACCCATGAGGGACCACTTAATATGGGCATGAGCAAATCTAATCCACACAAACGAATGAACGACATTGGACAAGGAAGTATGTCCTCCAAATCTAGTGGTGACTCCAGGACAGATAGGTCATCTGGAGTCGGTTACAGTATGAACAGCAACATGCAGCCATTTTTTCCACCTCCCAACTTTTCCAACTCCACCAGTAACCCCTTGGAGACTCCACCTTTGCACCACCGTCCCATCCTAGGGAGTGACAACCAGGGCAGTATGGGTGTCCGGGGCTTTGACCCAGTTTTTTCACCCTCTCAAGGTTACAATCCTGTCCAGCAAGGTTTTGGGAGTAATAGGTTTGAAAGCAACAACATGCCACCCTTTTCACAGAGGGATTCGGGGACCCAGCCGCTGAGTCACACTCCTCCCAATCAAGTGATGGACGGCCGCAAGTCTGCCAATCCTCCTGCATCTCAGACGGCCAAGGCCAACAAACAGCCTTCTCAGCCCATGCAGGGAAGCCAGTCGAACAGAGCCATGAACGGTCCCCCTTCACACAGGTCAGGGCCCACACCTCCACAGGCTCAGCCCCAGGGTTCCCACAGACCAAACCCTCAGCAACAACTCTCTCAACCACCCTCTCAACAATCCAGATCAAAGTCATCAAGCTCAAGTTCAAGGTCTTCGTCAAAACAGTCACAAAAGAAAAAACAAAACTACGTGGAGATGGAGAGTGGTATACCCCCACACCCTGCCATGTTTGAGGCCAACAGAATGACACCTCTGTTTCCCCTACCCCCAGCCAGATCTCCTCCATTCCCGGCAAACTTGTTTGGTTCGGGACCTCATCAAGGTGCTTCTATGTCCAAAAATTCTGAACTCAGTAGTCCTTTCAACCAACTGTTTCCCCAAGCCCGTCCGCAAAATGGACTTGGATTTCAGTTTAATAATTTTGGAATGAATAGTGTCCATGGTGCCATGTCTAACTCGCCCCAGATTACCCCTCACTCTGGAAGTGTCACTGTGACTCCGCACATGTCAAATTTCACCTTCACAAACATCTTCTCGGACGTGAATAACTCTTCACAGAATGATGCGCTAAATATCTCACCTATCAAGTTTCCTCATCCGAATACCATGCTCCCTCCACAAGGCATGGATCCAAATTCACTTCATCATCCACATCAACAGGGTTCATCCATCTACCACCACCACAACCGAGCTCATCCATCATCCGTCATCCACAATGCCATGAACATCAATAGCATACTGGGCCATAATCACCACAGCTTTGATTCTAGGGGAATGTCGCAAGGAATAAATACCTCTGTGGCCCCTCCTTTTCCCGGACATGGGCACCCCCCAGGGTTTGGAATGCCCCCACTCAATTTCTCCATGCATGACACATGAGACAGATGGTTTTAGGGAAATTGTTTTAACTGTTATCCTCCACATCTGATTGTTCTATTCTTAACATGACCAAATGTTTCTTATACCTATGTACTTATGTGTATTCCAATGATGTGCCATACTAAAATTCCACTTGGTGTCTATTAAAAGTGAACTTTTTATGATTTTTTTTCCCCAAAAGTTGTATCTAGGTTGATAGATTGTAGATTTTTTGTAACGAAGAGATTATAAACTTTTTTTGGAATAATTTTTTATTTTGGTCAAATACACTTCTAATACAATTTTTTTTTTTTTTTTTTTTTACACATGGCATTTATTTTTTTGAAGGTGTAATCATAAAGGTTGAACTGTTTCAATTAATGTCCATCTGTTGGCTTGTTACCCATAAAGCTATACATTTTATTTAATCTTTTTTTTCTATTTTATTTAAATGTCTTTTGACATTTGAAAAAAAAATCACAATGAACATGCTTCAAATGAAAATGTATGCTGAAATCTAAGATGAGCATTTAGAAACAAATTTTTTGTAGTCCCTGTTAGACCGTAAAATTATGAAAGATCATGTCCTCAAAAGAAGAGAAAAAGATGTACCGGTAGTTTAAATTATGATACAAATGTAGTAGAGTTTTTTTTGAAATTTTCAAAAATGATCACCATGCAAACAACTGGTGTAGATTGTTGCTAGTGAACAAAAAATCTTACTATAATAATACTTTATATATTCTTCTAAAATTATTCTCCCATTGAAACTGTTGCAAAAAACTTTAAATTTATATTGGTGCAGAGGTTCTTGGGTATTCAATTGTCGGATTAGACAAGTTTAAATGTAATTTTGTTCTCTTCTGCCTCCTTCCCTTTTCTTGGGCAATTTTGTTAAATGGTTTACTAGTATGAAGTTTGAGAGAAAAATATAGAGAAATTACATTGTGAAAAATTGGTTCCATGTTAGTAAGCTGGGTAAAACACCATCATTTGTAGCAGTAAACTAAGGATTGTTCTTGGAGAACAAGGTCTTCCATTTCAATTTAATGTTTAATATTCACGACAACCCATTTTTAAACTGGCTCAATTTCTTCCTTTTTTAATCTTTAGTTTGGCAGAGTATGTGAATTGATTCTTTTATTGGTTCTTGAATTTTGAAATTTGATATTTTTATTTTGATGAGTAAAATAATGGTACTGGTAGTGAAAGGGAAAGAGTTATCCTATTATTTAGCAAAATAGTGCCTTAAAATATCAAGGCTATTACCAGCTGACAAAGCAAAGCAAATTTTATTTTGATATTACTAGTACTGGCATTGAATTCCTTAGAAAATGTTGGTGTTTTATGTTGTAATTAAAAGATAAATTTTCAATACTACTTTATGATCATACTACCAAATCTTTTTGGCTAAAGCAGTACAAACTCATGGTATATTTTGAGGCCTGCATAATTCCTTGAAAAAAGTATGCTTATTTTGGGGGGTTTTCCCCCTTTTTATTACAATGTGGTTTACCATAAATTAATTTACATACATTATTACCCATTTTTCTCAATGATGTTAATTTTTTTAACAAATACATCTCTAGCTGATGCCTAGAGCCTTTGCTGTTATTTGTTGTTCACTGATGGTCAGAGAGTCGGATTTTTAAAAAAAAACAACTTTCTTTTGTTTTTTACTCCCTGTTCTTGCTTAATTTACTCCTTTTTATTATTTACTAAGCTTGCAATGTACGCATTGACAAAAACAAATGTTTTACATCTTTTGTCTGATTGAAGTTAACATGGCCTAGCTCGGATCAGCTGACTCCACACAAAAAAATGTCAATACACTGCCAACTGATAGGGTGGGTGTCGTTTCTGTCTTCTTGCTTAAACGTTTCTGTGGTACTTAAAATGTGGATGTTTTATATGAGTGAGAGAGAGAGAGAGAGAGGAGAGAGAGAGAGATGACTGATATAAAGAAAGCGCATGAGAAAGGTTGTCTGTAGCTGTGCTATTTGTCTAATATGTAGTTTTATACATACAAATAACATTAAAACATTTTTTTTCCCTATGAAATCTATATACATGTATAGAGAATATTGTATGCATTGACAAGGCTTTTGAAAGACACGTTTTTTGCAAACTGAGAGTGAAATTATGTAATATATTAAATATATATATATATGTATATTAAATTTGATATGTTGGGCATAGAGCTGATCTTTGTTGCAAAACATATCAAATTATTATCGAAGAACAGAAATTTGTCATATTTTAATGAATTTCTCAATGTTGTTGTTAGTATTAGACACATCACTATATTCATGTTTTTATAAGGTTGTATATATTTGAATACACAGAGAGTAAAAACTGTGTATGTTGATCTTACATTTTCTCCTTGTAACTTGTGATAAAATAGGTCATTGCTGCCTATTTTAAGGCGTACCATTTTAAATATATCATATTTTTTGTACAATTCATTAAACAAATACAAAATTGAATTGATATTAATTGTTATTTGGTTTTTTTTTTCTATAATAACTTTTAACGTAATTGTATTAGCGAGTAAATGAAAATTTTAATTATTCTACCGGTACTTACTAGGGACAATCAAATTCGTCAGAGGACTTGATAAAGTTTTCTTTCCAGGAAGAATTTGAGCACGGGCTTGAACAAAAGTTGAATGCATAATATTATTAAATATGTTTCTATAAAGTGGTAAATGATTATTGGATTAGAAAAACTACAGCCAGAAATTGCATCAATTTTTATGTCATATATACAGCAAGTGAATGCAACTAAATGAGAATAGTGGATTGAAATCTATGAAATTAAACATCCCTCAATCACTTTAAAATAAGTCATACTTGACTCATTACATTCATATTTTGAAATTTCAGCAGTTTTTTCTCAAACTCAATCAAACATTTCTGAATGAGGATTCTTTCAGAAGAATATGTGATCATTTTCAGCCAATAAAGATTAATTATTGTTTAAATTAGTACTTCTTCAATTTAAACCAATTCAATTATAGCATTATTAGTATATGTACTGCAATATCAATTCCTTTATTTAAAGAAAAAAAATCAAACACTGACACCACTACAGCAAAAATTTATTCCATGTACGTTTTTACCTCTTGAGCAAAGTACTTGGCAAATGTTTTATAATCTTGTTCAGTCATTTTCCCAAATTTCTTTGCAAAGACTTTATCGCTGAGTCCTAAAATGTCTTGCAGAAGAGGATTGCTGTTAATTTCACCCTTTTCTTTCTTGATTGTCTTATAAAACCCAGCTCTCTCCAAGAAAACATGTCTTGTTTGAATATGTAGTAGCGAATAATTGAACATGTTGGAATACATCATTTGTCTCTGTGATATACCCATGGTGTGAAACACGTAATCAAACTTCTCTTGTATTGTTTCCATGTCTTCAAAAATAATGTGTGGGGACATTATGGTCAGTTCCAACACATCATCTGACTTGAAAAGCTCTTGTAGTGTGTTGACCCGTGCATTAATTTTGGCTGGTATCAGTGATAATACTTCCGGATGTGTTGTGACGACTCTCGTGAATTTACGATCAGTTCTGTAAATTGATCTCAAAAACACCAACAAAGCGGACAGTTCTGTTGGATCTTCATCAGTGATCCTGCCGAAAGACAGAAGTATTTCATAAATACCTGAACCTTCGAAGCCCTGATCTTGCAAAACCTTGAGAATGGGTTCCATGTTTTTGCCTTTCAGGAAATGCGGAGATTCTTTCATGAGATTTGCTATTTGATCTGCTGAAATGTTAGCACTTGACAGACATTGGAGTTTTTTCATAACTTCCTTCAACGATACTGAATAAAATGTTTTGTCTTCTGATCGGATTTTCTCCAAAGCACTATCCACAAACTCAGTAGTCCATTTCCTTTTAGATTCTTCTAGTTGTGTTTCACTGTGACAGCTGCGTTGCAGAATCAACCTCGAAAAATATTGTAAATAATTTCTTGGCGATGGATGATCTGCACAAAGCGTAATAGGATTGAATCTATGCCTTAAGAGTGGAGAAATAATGGCTTGCAACACAAGTTGCCGTCCACAAAATAGTGACATTGTACACTTGTTGAATTCCTGCAAATATTATGAGACAATTATCAGAATATGATTTTAAAATAGAGTATAACGACTATTGGAATATTTGTTTCAAACATTACCAGCTGTAAACTTACTATCGTTTTTATATTATTAATTAATGCTTTTCTAGAAACATGAACTATATTTATAAACGAAATGTTCGTAATGACTGGAGGCGCGATAAAAAAAAACCAACATCCATACATATTCACCATGTTCACTGTGCAAGTCAATCGTAAACTCAATCAACATTGTCACAGTGCAGTGCTTCAAAATTGACACATAATTTTACACTGTAAATTGTATAGAGTTAGCTAGTGTATGTTTTACAGTTCATAACATTTTGTCTTGCTTTACCTTCAAGCTTTTCACATATAGGCCCTCTTACAGGCTTTTTACATATCTTTCAGGAAAAATGGGAATACCACCAAGTCAAGTCAAATCTCAATATCGGATTTTGCCAGTTTAAACTAAATAAAGAATGATTGAATACCGATTCCGGATTCCGTAATATTCGGGTGTCAACAATGTTAAGCAGGCACATAGCATCGAGGATGATGGACTGGCTATCGTCATTTTTTTTTTTTTTTATTTATTTTTACTTTTTAATGTTTCATTAAAATAATTACAACTAATCATGATTATATAGCCCATTCTTCGAACGATTGATGCTTCATGTCTTTCAGTTTACTATGGTTACATGTCATACGATATATAGTATACATGTAGACTAGATCCATATACACGTATCTTCTCCCACACAACTGAATGTATGGATACGATTTCCAGGAAGCCCTCATATAATTTTTCCCATGTTTTCGATCCAATGAAGGAATTTAATATAATTTTATAATTTTCCTTTTAAAGATGAAAGCAGTTGTGTAAATAAACGCCCAGATGCATGAATATGGGAGATTTTAAAAATATGAGATCTTTCTATATAATTTATCAAGCAAATGACAAATACACAACACGAACTATTTTACATATATTCTTTTAATTGTCACTCATAATTGTATTCAAATAACTTAATTAACTTCATGGTATTTTAATAAAACAAATTGATAATGAATTAATCATCGGAATCCAAAGAGCTTTTTGACTTTGCATCGAAGGCTAGGTGATGTTTGCTCTGGTTTTGTGTTTGGTACCACCTGAAATAATAATGGATAAACCTTGTCAAACTATGTACACATATGGACCAAAATTATGGTATCATTTTTTTGTTGGTAAAAATAAAATTTATCATAGTTTTTTTTATTTGATATTTAATTAAATGCAAGTTATTTTCTATACTTGTCTTACCCATGCGTGTAGATTTTTGTGTGTGTGTAAGCGATTATCAAAAAAGGCTCGAATTGCTTTATCGATAATATCTATGTATATTTGAAATCATCAAAACAAGATATAATTTTTTTTAAAACTGACACCATTCTATTTTGTTGTGAAAGTTTATCTGCCACTACATGTACCTACATTTAATTAAGTACTCTACTAGACTACTGCGCGTAGACTTGGGATCAGGGGCGCGGAATGTCTTTGTGCTTTTCCTGATAACCCGTCTGGATCCATTATCTCCAATCTGTAGAAAAAAACCCCATAAAATCCATCAAAGTACTTGTACATGTACATCAGATAATCTTTGAAAGTATCATTGGTAATTACAAAATACCGTTAATTCAGATCCAGAAGAATTCCCTAGTACCGTAAAAACTACGCGAGAACTATCACCGGGGAAAATAAGGTGTTTCTATATATCCGGCGACAATAAAACTAAAATGCTTTAGATGGTAAAAAGCACTTTATTTGAACTTTAGGTCGGTGTGGGTGATTTCTGGGAATCCAAAAACTACACCCGGACAATCCGAAACCTAATTCCTCTCTCCCGACAATGGTGTATAACACAATATAAATAAGAATTGAAAACAATAGAAATTAGCACTTAAGCACGAGTGACAAATGTCATAGAGTAAAACTTCAATATGAGTGAGTCAATTAAATCAAAGGTGAGGTGTAAGAGTTAATAAAGTAATTAAGCAATTATAACTGAAGTGAATTATTGTCTTGTACAAAGGGAAAGGCATATTTATGAATAGATAACAGTTACTCAAATTTCACTCCATGATAATTCCCTCGCGCTTCGAAAAATGAGACGTCCTCGTCTAGAAGATCATCGGAATGATTTGTAGGGAATATGCTTTCTGTATCTCAGCGTCGTTTGCTTAGGTCTTGGCCGGAATATGCAAAATGTGTTCTACATTGTGGAGGTCCACAACTGCAACACGGCATTCTGGGCTGAACCATATTTAAAACGAACCTTTGTCGTCGGTCCCCACACCAGGAAAATATTCCTAGGATTCGAATGCAATAAATCGGTCGCTTAAAAGAACATATTAGCATAATGGCAAAGAAATCCACACACGAAACACACAGAACGAGAACAAGTGTTCGCAGGATGACGTCATCCCGCTCTTGTTACATGCTGGATGGAATCCAGGCGTAGAGTATGTCCGTGCAAGTCCTGGGATGTCCAAAACTCGAAAAGCAGCGACGTTGGTATATGGTCGTAAAAGGCGGTTGAATCTTCTGCTCTTGGGTTGTATTATCGGCGTTTGTTGATGCTCTTGGAAAACTCGCTCGGTTGCTGGTACGCAGGATCTAACTGCTACAAAGTATATGTAGCAGTCCCGGGTAAAATACCCTTAGGATATCTCCACCAAACTATCACCGGGGAAAATAAGGTGTTTCTATATATCCGGCGACAATAAAACTAAAATGCTTTAGATGGTAAAAAGCACTTTATTTGAACTTTAGGTCGGTGTGGGTGATTTCTGGGAATCCAAAAACTACACCCGGACAATCCGAAACCTAATTCCTCTCTCCCGACAATGGTGTATAACACAATATAAATAAGAATTGAAAACAATAGAAATTAGCACTTAAGCACGAGTGACAAATGTCATAGAGTAAAACTTCAATATGAGTGAGTCAATTAAATCAAAGGTGAGGTGTAAGAGTTAATAAAGTAATTAAGCAATTATAACTGAAGTGAATTATTGTCTTGTACAAAGGGAAAGGCATATTTATGAATAGATAACAGTTACTCAAATTTCACTCCATATTGCTGTACTGCGTGCACAATTTGAGACAGGTGCGCGGAATGTCTTGGTACTTTTTCTGACCCCCAGTCCTCCATTGCTTTCACCCTTTATCAAAAAAAAAGACAATCAAACCATATATATGTTACATGTCTATCAGTCATTTCTAAAAGTACATGTACCAATAATAGTTTCAAAATAACATTTATAGTCGGGACTTGGAGGATCCTTTCTTCGTTGATTGAAGATTGATTACAGTTAATTGACTGACTGTAAATTAACTACACATGTACATGTTTAATCTTAGTATACCTTAAATTTCTCCCCTTTAAACAGAAGGAGTTTCCTTGGAATAAAATGGCCGTCGTCGTCCTCGCATACATGTACGTCTGTCTCTTTGAGTTCTATGGCATCCAACCAGTTTTCTTCATGCAAATCAATTTCTTTTCTAGTGTTATTATCAGATTCCTGTCAGAAAGGGAAAAAAAACTATAAAATGTCAGTAAAACTTAATACCATGGTCACATTGTCGTAAGGTTGCTAAATATTTACACGTTTTTTTCTTTGAAAATGCATTGTACTAAATAAATGTAAAAAAAAAAACGTTCTTACTCTAATATTTCTTCCATGTCTCTTCAGAAACCCCAAATTCGTCCCTAAGTCTTCTATCAAATTAAAAAGAAAGATGCCAGCTAAGTCAGAATGTATTAAGTTCACTTGGCAGTATAACGATATCTTCACTCTTCATTTCATTGAGAGAGAGAGAGAGAGAGATCCTTACCCATCCGTCGACTGGATCTCCAGATTCTCTCCTTAAAAATTAAAAGTAAAAATGGGTCCAGTGTTAACCAATGTTTCGACTTTCTATTGAAAGGACAAGCATTGCACCAAGTACATGGAATGACACAATAACCACATTTTTTTTAAATTCAAATCTTGATTGCATGGACAATTCAATTTCCGAAGCCTTCAGAAATTGTCAGAGAATGTATGGGATTCTTATCAATCTTCCTTAAATTGTTCGGTTAAGCGGTGTCTGACAACGAAAAGAACAGACAATTATATGGTTCATGCGCGGATCCATATTTCTTTTTCCTTTTTTTACTTTGAGAGGGGGGTTCAAAAGATAATTTAGTTTGCTTGACCCGTGGGAGGGAATTAAAGGCTCAAAGACGTATCTCTGGTAATTTTATTTTATGAATTGATTTATTTTAATATATCAGCTTTCTAAGGTGGTGCTAGAAAAACAAAAACCCTATTCATGCTGTACTCCCACCTTGATTGATATGCAGCAATTTTTTGCAGGACCTAATGATTTAATTCTGATTGTAACGCCTCATTTGATTGGCTAAACAAATTCAAATATATTATATTACATAACTTGCCTACGTCACAATAAGACGCGCATGCGAAACGTATTAATCCGCTTGACGTTACGCTTAAATTTTGTATAAATTAACATATTTTAACTAATTAATGGGCCTTATTATCTAATTCAAATAGTAGAAAATTAAATTATAAGGAATAAATTTAATTTCTGCCTATGTTAAACGAGTATAACATAACTTTGAACAGTTTCGCTTTTTTATAAACCGCTTCGCGGTTTATAAAGCGTAAACTGCCCCAAGTTATGTTATATCGTATAGCATAGGTAGAAATTAAATTCATTCCTTATATGTATTCAAAAACAATATTTCATATTAAAATCGGTAGACAATGGAATCTAAGTTTCTAATTTCTTCTTCATTTTGGAGCTGTGCGTTACTAGAAAATCATTTTATTCACCCCCTTTTTTAAAGAATATATAATGTATATCGCTCTTGTTACTAAAAAGAGTTGTGATTAGAGAATTCACTATTTATATATTTTTGAAATTCTTCTTCAAATTTAATGTATTTTTTTTTATATTTGTCAATTTCTCCGGGCAAAAGGAGATTGGGGATTTGACGGGAAATGAAACCGATTTACATAAATGAAATTACAATATTTTATGCAAACTATATATAGCTCTACAGGTAGTACAAATACATCTACACAAACTACACATGCAATTCATGTTGACATTTCATTGCAATTACTAGTACATGTATTTGAACTATTTTGAATTTCAACGGAATTTACTCGTCTTATCGATAAACTTCCAGACTAGTGAATAAGTTAATGTACTTGCATTTTCAAATGTTCAGAGATTTTGTGGTATATGTATATCCCATTATAGTGTATCGGTCTTTTTTTTAGATGATATTATCAACAGATGTATATATACATGTATATTACCCGGGCTCTTTTCAGACTCTGCTATGATGCCATTTCATCAGCAAACATTGAAAGGAAAACGCTAATCATATGTAGATCGTTAAATGGACTATTATTTTTTTAAAAATCTACTGTTTATATGATAAATTGCTACAAAGGTACCCCAGTTTAAACGCTCTTCTCTCTCTCTCTCTCTCTCTCTCTCTCTCTCCCTCTCACGGGTTACATTCTATTTCATTAGAATCAATCCTTGTCAAATTGCACAAATCGTCGGAAACTCATGTACATGTAACTCTTTTCATGTTTTCGATCCAATCAAGGAATTTAGTGTTCATCATTTTCTTTTTTTAAGATGAAAGCAGTGATGTCAATTAACACCCAGACGACTAAGGGAGATTTTCCGATATAATGTAATATTACATAATTACATAATATCCTAGACCTTCTATATAATTTATCAAACAAATGACAAACACACAACATAAATGCTTTAATAACATATATTTTTTTAAAATGTCACACAAAAGTGTACATAAATTACGTAACATAAGCTGGTCGCAAGTAATAAAACAAATTGATAATGAATCAATTCAATTTCAATTTCTAGCACATATAAGGTGAACATTACAAAAATATAGGCAAAAATGGACGGTCAGTCCTTACAAATCTTGCAGTTTGCGTGCACTCATATGTTTACAGAATAATTTGTAAGTGGAGAATGACATACAGGTTACTGAATAATATACACACAAAAATGACACATATATATTATATATATTGATAGTATTAATAATTAAAATCAGCAAATGACACAATATAGTTCAAACCATTCTGAGTGTGAGGGCTTTGTAAATGTATTTTCCTAAATTACACATTTCTTTGATATTGTTAACACTTAGTGACTGTATTAATGTGTACATGGATGGTTTACACCAGTAATATTTTATTTTATAAGTTTTGATCGTAATGCTAAATACATTGGGTATACAAGTATAAAATGATATCCGTCTTCAATGTCTGTAATACAAGTTTTACAAAATCTTTTGTCTCTTGGTATATTTTTATGTCGTCCTGTTTCAATAAGCAGATTATGCGTGGACATGTGAGGAATCAATCATTGGAATCCAAAGAACTTTCTAACTCTGTATCGAAAGCTGGGAGATGTTTGCTCTGTTTTTTTCTTTGGGACCTAAAATAATGTAGGTAATACTACGTCAAAGTATGTACATACAAAGTAACATTTTTTTGGTGGTAAAAATGAAATTTACTATAGTTTTTTTTCGATATTTGATTAAATGCAAGTTATTGTCTATATATACGTGGTCACAATTTTGGCTAGATTTTATTTATGAATTTGCATGGTTTACAATGCTTTAGTAATGCATATCTAATTATCTAATGATCTACCAAAATTTGAGTGTTTGTCATCAAATTTAAAGCAAGATACACTATACAAACTTTTAATTCTTTGCTACGTAAACAAGGCTCGTGCTTTGTTTATGTTTACATTGGTACAAAAACTTGTAAAAGTTCTTTTTCAGGTTGATTTTTTCTATCTGCGGATTTATTTTGATCCTTATACAGTCGTTTACCGGTAACGAATATTTGCTAGTATCGAATAATTTTTACAAAAAATTATTGGTGAAAGACGAAGTTCAGGTTTTAAAAAATCCTAGCTAGGTAATTATAAAACAAAAATAAATATTCTATCAGTGTGTGAAGTTGTTTTACATTTGCACGATTATTAACCGTATTGTTTACAAATTAAAAAGGCGACCCAGATATGAGCTACCGGAAGTGCAAGGCAGAAAAAACGAAAGTGTGAAAACAATTCAGCCTAACTATGAAAATAAGTTTGTTATTGACCCCTATTTAGTGGGTAATTAGTAATTATAATCCATTTAATAAGATTTTGCATCAGATCAAATAATAATTGAGCTTTGAATGAAATTACGACTTCAAATAGAACCACATGTAGTTTTCCTAGTTTCGGTTCATTGCGATAGAAGCATTATTGATAGATATACGGGCAAAACAAAGACAAATGACAATTTATTAATATCATCAATTACTATTATAGAGTGTTTTATGAAAATTTAATTTCATAGAGTAACGCAAATGAAAACTGTGCAAGTCCAGCTTCAATTTGACGGGAAAACGGTATGACAAAAATAACGATCATATTTTTTGTTTACATGACATATTCCCACAATTATTTTTCCTTTTTCATTTATAAGTCTATTAACACGTACCTCTGGTATATTTTTGAAATTAATTCGTCTCAAAATATTCAGTCAGAAGTAATACAGGGCGCTTGATTCGATACTGGAATACGAATTCGAAACTAGAAAAATGGAAGGGGTGTAATAACTATCTCCATAATTCATCCTTTATATTTTCGGAAGTTTAATACTACAGTTTAGAAGGACAAAGAAACGTGATTTAAACAAAAAATAAAAACATTTGGAATTCCGATAATAATAGTCGCATGCACGACGAAACCGCACACTGATTCGTTACCGGTAAAACGACTGTATAATAACTCAAAGAAAATAAATTGCTTTTCTTTAAGATTCATGCGGGTTTTAAAGGTAGCGAGTGTTGCAGAAAAAAATACATAATCCGCGTCAGTGGGTTATGTATTTTTTCTGCAATGTCACCACCTTCATAAAAAACCTTTCATGTGTGAATAAAATTTAATACCATGGTCACAGTTTCGCAAGATGCACACGTGGTACTTTCTTTGAAAACACATATTGTTCTAGATAAATGCCTAAAATAATGATGAATCCTTACCAATCCGTCGACTGGATCTCCAGATTCTCTCCTTGAAAATAAAAAGTAAAAATGGCCAGTGTTAACCAATGTTTCGACTTTCTATTGAAAGGACCAGTATTGCACCAATTACAGGGAATGAAACAATAACCACAATTTTATTTAAAAATTCAAATCTTGATTGGAAAATCAATTCATGAGGCAATTTTATTTAAAACATATCCTTGCATATATTTGTAAAATATAATTCATGTATTTCACCAATTATTGAAAAACAGATTTCTAGATATATATGCATAAGATAAATCCTTACCCAGAACAAGATGGCCTGTTGTTCTTCATGTCTTTGGGGTTCATCTTTGTGAAAGACTCCCGAGTCATTCTATCCAGGTTTAAAGCAAGCGCATAGGCTCTCTGTGTAAAAAATAAAATAAAATACTTCAATGGTCATAATTTCGATTTGAAAATATTGTCTACAATGAGCGTACCATGTATACATTACTTACGTCAACGCTGTTGTTAAACTTCTGCACTTCCTGCAGAGAGAAAAAAGTCATATGATTCTTCGATTTGATATCTCAGTTTACCCCAAAAAACGCAATTACCTTAAAATAGCAAAGTAATATAAAGATACAACTTCTTATAAAAATCTCCTAAACATCATGTATGAAAACCAATAATAGTGTATAAATATCAGGTAAACTAATCACAACATCATTAAATAATTAATTAGGTGAGTAAAATACAGCGTTTACAGTATCATCATTTCAGACTTTTGTATAATAAATTACACACTAGCCCTTACTGTTGCTGAAAATCATATGTAATGAGAGAGAGAGAGAGAGAGAGAGAGAGAGAGAGAGAGAGAGAGAGAGAGATACGAATCCTTACTAATCCGTCTTCTGGATTTCCAGGTTCTCTCCTTAATAATAATAAAAGGTAAAAAAAGGTCCAGTGTTATCAATTGTATCAACGTTCTATTTAAAGGAGCAGCATTGCACCAATTACAGGGAATGAAACAATAACCACAATTTTTTTTAAAATTCAAATCTTGATAGGAAAATCAATTCATGAGGCAATTTTATTTAAAACATATCCTTGCATATATTTGTAAAATATAATTCATGTATTTCACCAATTATTGAAAAACAGATTTCTAGATATATATATATATACATAAGATAAAACCTAACCCAGAACAAGATGGCCTGTTGTTCTTCATGTCTTTGGGGGTCATCTTTGTGAAAGACTCCCGAGTCATTCTATCCAGGTTTAAAGCAAGCGCATAGGCTCTCTGTGTAAAAAATAAAATAAAATATTTCAATGGTCATAATTTCGATTTGAAAATATTGTCTACAATGAGCGTACCATGTATACATTACTTACGTCAACGCTGTTGTTAAACTTCTGCACTTCCTGCAGAGAGAAAAAAAGTCATATGATTCTTCGATTTGATATCTCAATTTACCAAAAAAAAAAACAAACGCAATTACCTTAAAATAGCAAAGTAATATAAAGATACAACTTCTTATGAAAATCTCCTAATAATCATGTATAAAAACCAATAATAGTGTATAAATATCAGGTAAACTAATCACAACAGAATTAAATAATTAATTACGTGAGTAAAATACAGCATTTACAGTATCATCATTTCAGATTTTTGTGTAATAAATATGTCAAAAATATTACACACTAGCCCTGGCTGTTGCTGAAAATCATATGTAATGAGTTTGGATGTATTTCACACGAAAAGTTTGGGTTAGTTATACGAAGTAATAAATGATAAAGTTATAGCCTACTTACAGACTTGAGCGCTTTGATGGTTGCTTTGCGGCTGGAAAATTGAAAAGATTTTTCCATCATGATGTGGGCTCTTACGAACTGAGTTAATCGCATTACTCAATTGTTGAGCATTGTTTATGTTGTTTTAAATTTTGTTGATTAGAGATGGAAGTGAAAAGGACAGGGCGCAAAGGATATTCAGTAAAATACACCTGTATACCAATTTTTTTAAAGTTCGTCATCGAATAATATACATACCGCACAAAACATTACAATTGAATGAGTAGTGTAATATTTGCATTAGTCTTAATTTTTTTTCTCTTTTTAAAAAAAAAAACTAAGAAAAACTAACATTATAACAAACCATTTAAAACAAATCTTAAGAATTCTATTTATTGAGTAAACTTGGTTAATATTATTTCTTAAACATTCTAATTACAGGCAAATCTAAAAAGATAAATAAATTTATGTCAAGAACGATTACTCCAAAACAAAGAACATTAACTCTAAAACATTTTGGCAAATGCGCAATAGAGAGGATCCCGCCCTACGTCATACTCATGAATATTCATTAATTTACTTTCGTTTTGAATTCCACGTGCTCGTAACACAAGAAAGAAATGTGAATGATGGAAAGGGAGCACAGATGGGAAAATTTATGGACTTGTGTCACAGAAGATGGGTATTGTGGATACGTCAACTCCTTAGCAGAAGCAGAACAAGTTCGGAAGAAATTTGAGGTGGAGAAAAGTCTAACTTTCGTGTCAGGGAAACGGGAAGCTGATTTCGGCAATCACGGCCATGGTTTGTATATATCAATTACTGTTGAGATTGATAATGCATGTTACCGCAATTAAGAGACAATGTCAGTAAACATTGAGCTTTGTCCATATTATAAGTGGAAAGTGTAAAAAATTATTTTTCCTTGATATTGTTATGTTGATTAATATAGGTAAGCGGTATTTTAGAAATGTGGTGTTTTTGGCCACATGGTCATTGTTTCCATGGCAACAACCAAAAATAGACAAAAACACTAAAATACCAACAAATCATCAAATTTGTAAAAATAACAATGCATATCAACATAAAATTTTGTTAAATTTGAAAAAAAATTGATAACACTAAATTTTGCATTTATTTGGAAATCAGAATGTCTATGTATTATTTCCCAAAGTGCTTTTTTAACATTTTTCATTGTAAAATTTAAAGTATTTTTAAAAATTAATTTCTCTAAAAAGCAACCTGAATTTGTTTTGATTCTATATTAGATAAAAAATTCTTACATTGGTTTATAGGATTTATCAGTGAAAAACGGTAGTCAATGTGTATAAAAGAAATAACATTAAAAGCAAAGTAACCAAACTTTGATTTTAAATATGTAATATTACCCCCCTTTATGGAACTCTTCTGCGGCGGAGGTTCAATTAAACTAACAGGAAGTTGAAACCAAACATGCTGTCTGCTCAGTTGGTTGTAGTCTGCTTGAATTTGCAGAGGACTTACAGCAACTTGTAATGGTAGGTGATATTTTATAAATATGTCTGATCTATGCCAAAAATATTTAATGTAAAACATCTATATTGCTTCATAAACGGATAAACAATTTGATCTTTTGATTGATTTTACAGGGAGTTGTGGTTGCTTGATGTTTGTTTAAAATTGCAGAGGAATGACATCTGATTCAACTTGTAAATGTAAGTGTTGTTCCGTCAACATATGTGATGAGTTTAGAAATATGTCAATTAAATTGTTAATTTCTAAAATAAAAATACACTCTTTACCAATTTTACATAGATTTTTAGAGAAAATTGGAATTACTCATGAACTTTGTCTTAATTGTTTTAATTGTCATCCGCTTGAAGTTGCAGAGAAATGACAACATCTTTTGAAAATATGTGTATTTTTGTCAGTATGTTGAATGGATTTCAAATAACACTGGTGTTAAGCCGATATGCGTACCATTTGGTACGCATATCATAAGATGGCGACGGCCTCTGCAGGTTCGTAAGTTTACACAACTCTTTTTATTTATTCAGATCGTATTTCAGCGGGTAAAACATAGGTGTTTGAACAGCTACTGAGTCTTCACATGTAGCAATCTATAAAATAAACCAAAACTGCATATTAATTGATATTTTCTTCATTAATGAAAATCCCGATGATATGCGTACCTACGGCATGTTTATGTTTTCGGATATACGTACCATAATTTGATGATATAGGTACCAGCTACTTTCCTATTATATATTGTGTTTTCTAATTTTCATTGAACTGTGCGGTTTTGAGACGTTGAATGCATTTTTATTATATTGTTTTATTATCGTTATCCCCAGAGCGTCAGTATGTTGAGAACTTGGACAAATATCGTTACGTTATAGTAGCGAGAAATAAACATTCAAATTTTCAATATATTGATTGATCTCTTGTTTTTAGTCGGTCGGTTCAATCGGTTTTGATATACGCTTAATACTGAACCTCGATTGACGGATTCTGGCAATACTTTTTTCAGAGAATTCAGACACGATAATGGTTGAATCTCATGTAAGTAGATAATATTCAAATAGTTGTCAAGAAATCATCCTATCCACTTAATGTCAATTGTTTTAAAATGATAAATACGCCGAGTATTAATTGTTTCATGCTTTATCAGATGAACAGAATTCCTCATTAAATGATGAAATTTTGAACATTTTTTTTTGTTTCATTCGTTCGTATTTCTTATAATTTTATATTTATAAACAAACTCATTTTTAAAATTTTTTCAAGTTTTGAATATTAATTATTTTTTGAGAAACAAATTGAAAGACTCTAAAAACCTGTATCATTGGGACTTCAATGTTGAATTTGGACTTGTAGTGAGATTTTGGTAATCTGATGATTATATATCAGGTAATCTAAATCACCTGTATTTCTTTTGTAAATATATATTTTTTTAATTTATAGTTTTCATTTAACAAGTTGCTTTATTTTTTTTTTTTTTACGAAATATACAGTTTAATAAATTATAAATATACAAATCCTTTAAAAAAATTAAATATCAATTGAAGCTCAGCAATATAATATTTTTTACATTAATATAGACTTTTTCGGGTTTAAACAGTTAGTGGGTTTGATGGGTCTTTGATTTCAAGCACCCCTAAGCATAAACATTGAGGTTTGAAAATATTTCTTTACACTGAACGGTTTTCGTTTAAATTATATTGCACAATTTATTATTGTGATTTCCAAAAAATGGTGTCTACGGTACATGTGTATTTTACGTGAACAAAATATCTCTGTAGTCAGGCTTGGGGCAAATTACATTGTAAAGTAATGCATTACATTACCATTACTTCATGAATTTGGGCATTAAATTACCATTACCATTACTTGATTTTCTTGAAGTAATGCATTACATTACCATTACATGAGTAAAGTAATGTACAAATGCATTACCATTACCATTACTTTTTTTAAAGTAAATCTAATAAAGAGTTTTTGCAAATGTTTCAAATATCAAACACTCTTTAACATATCTACAGCTTCATGCTCAGTATCAAGTTCAAATTCAATGAATAAACAAGAGTCATTCTTTATTTGCTCAATATATACATGTAATCATATTGTGGCAATATGAACAACATATGACATAAGTAAAATGATATTTATAGACATTTGGCATGATACAATATCAGATATGAAATAGAGACACAGGATAACATGCGTAACAAAAAACAATTTATGAAATAATGTTGCGGTTTTTAAAAGCTAAATATAGATATATCCCCAGATTACACAAATCTTTATAATTTTGGACACTTAATTTTATCAATTTATAAACAGATGATTTTTCCCAATTATATTTCTTAATATATTTTAATCGTATTTCTTTTTACAGAGGACACTTTAAGACAAAAGATTGCTGTTGCACTTTATGATCGAAGTTTCAAAGGGTTCATCTTTTAAATGCATCCATCTTCCGGGCTATACTAAATAAATGTTTTGCAGGAGCAGTCAAAGCTTGGACTGAAAAATACTGTTTGACGACCTTTATCTTAGGATATATTAAGTGCAATCTTATAATAAATTAAATACATAAATCTTGTATTTTCTATCAGTCCAAACTAATGTACAGTGTAATTAATATACAAGAGAGAAAGAGAGAGAGAGAGAGAGAGAAAGAGAGAGAAAATAAGTAAGATTATTTTCAAATGGGTTATAATATTGGACGTGATATTGATTTTCATCATGGATGGACAGTGCATTCATTTTGCTTTTAAAAATGCATGTCTGTCTCCTATTCTATTGTGACATAGCGAAGGGAAGGGGATTGGGTGTTTAGCACTTCTTATACAATGGATTGTATAGGGGGGGGGTGGTTAAATGCGATGATTGTAATTCTATCTTACTCTCAAGAGGCACATTGAAGCAAAACACAAAAAGACAACATTTTGCATATAAACAATATCTGCTGCCTCACCAGCGTGAAAAACATGGTGACAATAAAATGTAAACATTAAACCAATGAGTCAATGACGTATAGTTATGTGTTCTTTGCTTATTATTTTTTTTTAGAGTAAACGGTGAAGAGTTTCTTAATCATTGTATTTTATTTAGACCTTTTGATATCAACCTCCTCATCTGAAAAACCAAAGCCTTTTTGGAAAAGTATTTTATCAATTTGTATATGAGTGGTACGTACATCTTACCGATGGTACGCATATCCAGAAATTCTTATTTGTTTTATGGTACGTGTATCTGTTTTTGTAGGTACGCATATCATCGGGATTTTCATTAATGAAGAAAATATCAATTAATATGCAGTTTTGATTTATTTTATAGGTTGCTACGTGTGAAGACTCAGTAGCTGTTCAAACACCTATGTTTTACCCGCTGAAATACGATCTGAATAAATAAAAAGAGTTGTGTAAACTTACGAACCTGCAGAGGCCATCGCCATCTTATGATATGCGTACCAAATGGTACGCATATCGGCTTAACACCAGTGAAATAAGTTACCAGTAATAATGTAAAGCATTCATAAATTAATGCAAATTTATATGAAAAATACATAACCCCCACCCCTATCTCTCTCTCTCTCTCTCTCTCTCCCCCCCCCCCCCCCACTAAACAAATAAAAAGACAGAATGTTTATTATACATTCTCTTTTAATGGGCAATTTTAATTTTCAATTTTTAATTCCAAATCAAGCCTCCATGATGATAAGATTACACTATCATAGTTAGATTCTCAGATGTAGTACATGTATGTTTGTTTTGGAAATACATGAATGCTCAATATCAGTTCATTAACAAGCTTTTATATTAATAAGATATCTTGTTCTCTTTTAGATGGAAATCAGTTTGTCTGTAGCTTAGCTTTTTCACACCGAATGATACCTGTGGATATACAAAAAGACCTGGCCAAGACATATTATTCCTATGACATGTTGTAATCTTTCCATAGATGCACACCTCCGACAGTTTTCAATTTGTAAGAGTATAAAATCAGAATCAGAATTATTGAAAATAAGGGGAGGTTTCTTCAGTGAAGATGATGAAATACTTACCATCTGTCCAAAACACAGGTATGTGACATGTCTTACGAATGTATTATGTTTCATAATATGGTTATGAATATCAGACAATTAAATTCAAAGACTTGCAGAATTTAAATTAAACACCTTTATCAATAAGAAAATGTGATTAGTTTTGAAAGAGTTGCTTGTAAATCTCTGAATTAACAGAAATAATGACCCATAGAAATTTCCTTTGCTTAATAGTGAATTAGAATTTTCTCTCTATCATTTTCTCTCTATCTCAAAGCATCTAATTTAATTGTAGTAACTGTGCCTTCAGTTTGACAATGACAGACACTAGCTTGCAAATGACAAATTCATATGTTGTTTGCTTTGTTTTGCTTTTAATGTTTTGAATCAGAAAAAATAAGTAGAGGTATAAATGGACTGAAGTATACATAATTACTTGTACTTGTGAATTTAACTAAGGCCATTTCCTTATGTAACCATCTCTCTGTCTTTCCTTACTTATCTTTCTCTTCTTTAATATTGATGTTGCAAGATATATCTGTGCATTACTGTGAATCAATCAATTATTACAATGCATATAAAGGTAGATTCTTTCAGATCATCAAAAAGTTTGGCATACACAAGAAACTTAATCTACCAGCATTAAGTCTACAGATTCATACTAAGTCAAAAAATGTGAACTAAGAAATTGCAAAGTAAATTTTAAGATTTTGACCATATTTTTTTTTATATTGAGTGACAATTGTAAAACTGTCAGTGGAACAAAAATTAAGCATTAGTAGACATAACTGGGAATGTAGAATTAAAAAAAATATGCCTGCCAGATTGATTATATCAAAAGTATGTGTAAAAACTTTTGATTGCATCATTACTTGACCATGCAGTGGGCATTTGTGAAAAAAAATTAGTTAAGTAATGATAAACACATTTACAAATGAGTTTTAACATCTTATTTAGATATGTTCTTGGTGTTGGATGGAGGTCAAGTAGGATGTGTTCCCTTGGATGGACATGTAATCATCAAAGCAAGAGCAATTCAAAAGGAACCATAACAAAAGAGCAGTCATTCTTCCTGAAGAAGTATTACGATTGTCTTATTAGAATTGGTTCAGGTTTGTCAATTATTTTGGTTATTATGGCATTAAGATTAAAAACACAGAATCTTTATTTCTCTCTCTCTCTCTCTCTCTCTGTTGATAAATAAAGCCTAGGACCAGTAGTCTGTCAAAATATATTGGCCTGCAAATTTCTCTCTCTCTCTCTCTCTCTCTCTCTCTCTCTCTCTCTCTCTCTCTCTGTTGATAAATAAAGCCTAGGACCAGTAGTCTGTCAAAATATATTGGCCTGCAAAAAAATTTACTTGCCCCCATATATCCATATGTGTAACATTCAAAATTGATTACAAATTGTTTTAGACATTTGGCTTTTAAAATATTTACAAGTCCATCATACTTGTCAATTTTTTATTTTCACTGGCAGGAATAAAAAAAATTTCTGGCCGCAGTCTTCGGACCACTGAGTTTTTGTAATGACTGATGTTATAGTCCAAATTAAATAAATTCTTTACTGCGAGCGCTTTCAGCCATGTTGGCTCTTCAAACAGTTACACAAAATTAAAAGTAGGTAATCAAATAATTGATTTGCTTTTTATTATCTCACCTGAGCTGAAAGCTCAAGTGAGCATTTCTGATTACTTTCTGATTACATCCATATGTCTGTCTGTCTTTCCATCCATCTGTAAACTTTTTGCATTTTTTACTTCTCTCCAGAACCACTGGGTCAGTTTTAACCAAGGAATGTAAGTAGAAAAAATCTTTTGAAAAGTCTTTTAAAAAGGAATTTGATGTTTAACATAGGAATATGTGCAGTAAATTTTAAAGATTTTTTTAAACATGGTATACTCTTAATTGTTATTTTAGATATTTTGGTTCTGATACCATGAAGTTAATTTTATGAGCTATTGTTGCTCAGATTAGTTATGTGGCTTCTGGGCCTCTTGTTTGAATTTGTTAGATGATATCTCCATCATTTACTGTAACAGTTTTTCAACTTTTACAGGAGTGTGTTCCAATTGTAGAAAACATCTTGTAAAAAGGATGGAATCAGATAAGGAGAATACACAAGGGGAAAATGAAGTAGACACATATCCAGTTGGTTCTGCTGAAGTTCTTCACAAAGGATGGGCTTTGAAGTCAAAATGCGAGTTTAAGTGTTTCACTGAATCTCAAAAATCTTTCTTGAAAGTTTGAGGTTGTAGAAAGCAGTGGTCATAAACTTGATCCAGAAGATGTAGCCTCAGAGATGAGAAGAGTGAGAAATGCAGAAGGAAAGCGCATTTTAAGAATTGATGAGTTCCTTTCAGGAAATCAAGTTTCCAGCTATTTCTGCAGGTTGGACTTAAAAAGGAGGAGGATTCCTGTTGTGATCAGATGGTTGGAGAAAAGGACCTAGAAGCTGAACATTTTAGAAGCTTGGCCACTTTAGCATTTTATTAGAACTTCTGATTCACTATTTTTAGGCCACCCAGGTCACTCAGGTAACCTATTGCTATCTGTATTTGTCCGTCATCATTCGTTGTACATTGGTTGTAAACTTTTGAACATTTTTAGCTTCTTTTTTGAAACCACTGAACCAATTTAAACCAAAGTTAATATATGTACTAAAGTACATACCAGGTATATATTTATGATGAGGAAGAGTGCCTCTTCCAAAATTGGGAAGTTCATGGCCCTGGATGAGGTGTTCTGGTGTTCGGGTGGGGCTCTAAATGCAGTAGTTCTTTGAAAATCTTCTCCCATGCTCCTGGGTATTCATCCAATGAAATAAGTATATAGTTATGATAAGGAAGAATGCCTCTTTCAAAGTTATGAATTTCATGGCCCCTGGATCAGGAGTTTTCTTGTAAGGACAGGGCTCTAATGATTATGTATCGGGTATGGTGGTGTAATTTTTGCCCAATTATTTTTTTGTTCTTAAGATTTGTTCAATTATGTCACTGTATGTTATGCTATGACGTTTTAATAAAAAATTTTAGAATTTCAAAAGTTTATTGGATTAAACTATCCCGGAATAATAAAAATGATTTCATAATAGCCCTATAATTATAATGCACATGAATATACATTGAAAGAGCCACACTGCAGGTACTCAGGTGACCGATAAGAACCATGGGCCGCTTGTAAAATGTAGTATTGTTTGTGTGCTATGTGAACGCATCATGTATATTTTCAACTGAAACTCTTCACTTTGAACTGTTGAGGTTAGTCATTGTAGATGTCATAAACGGGGGTGATAATTTTGTTTTAAAAAATTAGGAAAAACAAATTTAGGCAATCAACAATTTTTATATACATGTACATGTATGATGTCCTTCTGTTAGAAGCAAGAAATATTTAAATAACTTTTTATGTAACCAAGTCAAAACTTAACCTTAAACAAATTTGTATGGTTAAAATTGCATTTCTATTAAATTAGTAAGGTAGAGTATATTCTGCTGTTAATTTTGCTTAACAAGAAAACAAATTCAAACAATTGAAAAATTACCGCTATGTATAATGGTCATTTTCTGTTAAAAACACTGATTAAATTTATCAAAATTATAAAGTTTGTATCTCCATCAAAGTGTGTCCTTCTCTCTCTCTCTCTCTCTCTCTCTCTCTCTCTCTCTCTCTCTCTCTCTCTCTCTCTCTCTCTCTATATATATATACACACACACAGATAAGTGTTGCCATACAAATCCTTTTCATAATGTGTTTTTTATCATTTTGGTAAAGTTTTTATGAGTTTTAAAATTTAAACATTTCATTATTGTAACACATAAAGTGTGTGAAGGCTTATAAAACCTATCTCGAGTCTGATTTGTATGGCAAAAATGTGTTGCTAGGGAGAACATAATGTTGCTAGGGACATGATTTAGAAAAACTAAAGAAAATGGAAGAGATTGGAAAGAATTAAATAATGATGTTTTTAAAATATCAAATATAGATACGTACAGTCATTAAAAACATATTCTAGGTCTGATTTCTGTGTCAAAAAATGTGTTGCTATGGTTACAATTATGTTGCTATGGAAATTATTTAATTGAATAAAAAGAAAAATATGATAATAAAATGTTCTTTTCATAATATTTGAAAAAAATAATATAAAAATAATCTACATACATGCAGTTAAATAAACGTAAATATATTAATGACTTGATGTGTCAAAAAGGTGTTGCTATGGACAAAATTGCGTTGCTATGGACCTAAAGCACAAAGAAAAAGCATTAAAAAGTAAAAAACTTAACAATCAAGTCATATTGAATGTTTAGTTTATATTTACTTTTACTAATACATAATTTTTATAGGCTATGTAGAGGGCTAACTGAAATAAAAATGGTGGAAAATTGCAAATATTCATCATTCTGCCAAAAAAAATTAGGAAAACCAACTACCCAAATTTATTGCTTATGTACATAATATTGACAACTGTCATTATGCTGATATAATTCATTTTTGCAGAGGTCGTTGCTTTTTTTAAAAAAAAAGGGTTTAAAATGTATTTGTTTTATGACAATACTGTATCTAGTAAAACATATCTTCTTCTGGTTGTCATAGCAACTATGATGTCATTTCATTGAATAATAATTCCATCCAAATTATATTATACTAATGACTGTCGTTTTAGGTAAACTATTGAAAAGGTATATTTTTAACTCTAAAGTGGCCCATTTTGTATATTTAGATCCCTATTTTTCAAGGATTTTGTTCACCAATAGACAATATGGAACAAAAACATTTGTTTTGTTGTCATGGAAACCAAGCAAAAAAAAATATCACTCAAAATTTGTTAAAAATTTGTTATTTGCTTCTCCTTTGATGACTTAGTATGGTTTTAAATGACTTTTAAAATTTTCACTTTCCATGCGAAGCTCAATGCTTACTGACATTGTCTCTTAAAAGGTTAGTAAATCTCTGTGAGTTTAGGTTTTATCACGGAAGGCATATACATGCATATACATATCTGATTTCTGATTCCTAGCTCTGGACAAAGTATAGTAATTGTTATATAATATATATATATATGATTGATAGTCATACATTACATTTTAAATATATACCGGTATTATAACATGCGGCTCAATTTGCAGACACACACACAATTACACACACACTTTGAAAATTTATTGTCCAACAATTAATAACTTGATTGTTATATATTACAGTAAAACTTGTTTAGTACGAACACGGTTATAGCGAATTCTCGGATATAGCGAAGTCTTTTTGAGTCCCCAGTAAAATTCTTACCAACTATTTGCAAAATGATATATATTTACGGATATAGCAAACTGATTTTGAGTCCCTTAGAGGTGAATAATAACGAAATTTAACACCTTTATGACGAATTTCTTTATGGTTTAAAAAAGTTTAAAAAATAGTTTGAAAAAATATATTTTCATATAATTTTTTCAATTTACAATCTGATTTCTAAATGTATCAAATTAATGTATTTTTATTTTAAGCCTCAATTAGCAAAAATTATAGTCTGGTGAAAGAAAACATGTATATAGTAAATTGGCTATAGATATTATAACGAATTCGTTATACGGATATAACGACTTATGGATATAACGAAGTAATTTCATAAGTCCCTAGGACTTTGCTATAACCGAGTTTTACTGTACTGATTAAACATAATGATGTCTCGTTCAAGTCAAATTTATTATTTACTTTAACTTGGTTTAATTTTATTAGTGAATAAAGTCATCTATTAGTAATTTTTCACAAGATTGTTCTGCTTATTTTTTTTTACTTTACATATGTAGAAAGCAATGTATGACTTTAGTCTGGTACCCGCCCCCGCCACTGCGTTTTCACTTCGTTTTGGGGTCAGGTAAAAGCCGGCGCCATTTTGAAAATGGCGACCTCCATGACTGGGATGAGGTAGGAATTTACCACAGAAGAAAAAATCGGGAATATCTTCTTATGACTATGAAAAATAATTCAACGAACCCTTACCGAGTGTTAATGACAATCATTTGTATAGAAAAATGTAGTTTGTTGAGTATGTCAGAGCCCTTTTATTTATTTATCTCAGTTTTTTTGCAATGTTTACATACCCCCCGAATTAAATATCGATCTATAACTATTTAACCAAGGGTGGCTTAACTTTCTAAATGAGTTGACAAGTTTACCTAAGCTATACACTAATAGAAATCACCGAAAAATCGGCAGGGCCACGCTTACATGACTGGAAATTCAAGGCTAGATCTCGAATTTCCTCTGTTTCAGTATTTGTTGGTTGGTCATACTACAACACACCTGGTTGGTTGTGTTCTTTATGATTATATACATAGGATTAAATCGGATAAATTAAAGTACGTTTTCATTTATTTCTTTTAAAGAAAAGGGCATGAATTTGAGGTAAAATTTCAGACTTAAGGCTGAGTATTGACTTGAGGAAAGTTGATGATGGCGGGGCCAGGCTACAAAGAGCTGAGTTGTTATAATGGTTGATCATGTACACAAAAAAGGTATGTTAACCAGGTTATTTTTTTTTTCAAGATGATTAAATGAGTCTATTTTATAAATTGGAGTGCTGAAGCATACAAGCTACATGTACAATGTAAATGTACTTGTATTTACCAAGATTCTGGCACATAGGATCCATGGATTCTTTCGTTTGATATGTAATATATTTTGCAGTACCTTTGATTTGTTTTTAAAAAAACCCCACTGTAGATATCTTGTGGCATTACATCTGCCGAGAGGCCTTCAGCTGATCCTCATCGGCTCAACAAAGATGCCAGTTCCTTCAATTTCATTAATTTACTTCTGGATTATAAGTGTAACTCTATATAGTTACATGTATATGTTTTTCTTTTCTTTCAACAGTTCCTGATATTAGAGCAATATTTCCATGTCTCTTGAAATGTATGACAAATGAGGCTGCATTTCAGTGGTATGGTGGTGTTGTCTATTTTTGCTGCATTTTTGTTGAGAATTTATACAGACCTGAGATAATCCAGATATCATTCTAATTCTTCTTTAGTATTGTAGAAGCAATTAATAGTTTAAAGATACACAAATCATATCTGAAAGTTTTTGGTAGATCTATCTGATGATAACGTTGATCATCGAGCCTTCTCAAGGACAAACTAACACTGATCATGATCAAGTATAGTTTCACCATGTTAAACTTACCAGTAGATCTGTGAATCTCATTGTTAGTTCATGCACAAAATTGAATAGTAAAAAGGTGTTGTAAACAACTGGATTTTAATATGTAAAAAATAATCAATACAGGTAGAATCATTTTAACAAGAGCTTGGACGTTGGGTAGTTGTGTCAATCGGCAATGTGACGTAGGCCTGTCTATATCATTGCTGGCCACTCAGTAATGGCTCTTTGAAATCAACAAGGCTACGCAATTGGTGTATATTTCGCTTGAAATCAGCATCATTTTAACTTGTTTTGATGCAGGAAATAGATATTTACATCCTACTGGAAGTCCAAGGCCTTGTTAAAATGGTCTATCTTGAGTCAGGAACATATGCCTTAGTCGGTAGGGATATATGGCAAACAAACAAAGTTTTAAATTTTACTTGATTTGCTACTATACATATATATACTGCTTGATATTCCAATACACTGCACTGTATTATCAAATACTCATCAACTTCAAATTTTACCCAGATTAGGATTTGAACCTAAATCCCTTGTGTCAAACAAGTGCTTTTCCATTAAGCTATCCAGGTTATTTTTAAATGAAATTGACGAGTTTCATAAAGCATGTATATCTTACATAATTTCTTTATACAGCTCATTTTAGTTCTAATTTCGGCTCTTTCCTATTGCAAATATTTAAACAGTGAATTTTAAAGAGTAAAAAAAAAGATTAATCATACATATAATCCAATGCACAAAAGATGGAATTAGAACATAGCTTATCAATATAGACAATGACATTAGTTATTCCCAACTGACCAAAAGTTTCACGATTTTTCCCAATTCAACAGCCAAGGACTCCCTTTTGAAAACAGAAAAAAAAATCACTGAACTACGGTTCTATAGATCTAATGAAGAATTGTGACATTTAATTTTACTTACCTCTGGAGGCTTCTAGGGATGGTACTGAACTAGCATCGACAACAGTGTGTGTTACTCAAGGTGGTTGATCATATAAAATGTACCAAGGAGTATATTGTGCCAGCTCTACTCCATACCCACACTGGTCACTGTACTGATGAAATTCTCAGTCTTACAGATAAAGTTTTAACAAGTTTTAACGAGGGCAGCTGGTCAGAAAGGATTTCATTGTGATTGTTTTCTGTATCTATAACTATTGACAAATAATGTATAACATATCATGCATGTCCTTATCAAACCATGCAAAAACTTAAAAAAAATTTCTAAGCTAAATCTTATATGATAATGTTAAATGATTGACACAGAGGAAATTCGAGCTCTAGCACATGAATTTCCAGTCATGTAAGCGTGGCCCTGCCGATTTTTCGGTGATTTCTATTAGTGTATAGCTTAGGTAAACTTGTCAACTCATTTAGAAAGTTAAGCCACCCTTGGTTAAATAATTATAGATCGATATTTAATTCGGGGGGTATGTAAACATTGCAAAAAAACTGAGATAAATAAATAAAAGGGCTCTGACATACTCAACAAACTACATTTTTCTATACAAATGATTGTCATTAACACTCGGTAAGGGTTCGTTGAATTATTTTTCATAGTCATAAGAAGATATTCCCGATTTTTTTTTCTGTGGTAAATTCCTACCTCATCCCAGTCATGGAGGTCGCCATTTTCAAAATGGCGCCGGCTTTTACCTGACCCCAAAACGAAGTGAAAACGCAGTGGCGGGGGCGGGTACCAGACTATGTATGACTTACGCTTAAGTTACAGTATTTTCATACACACATGTGTTCATAATGTTCATATCTTCGTAAATGTAGTAACATTTGTTTTCAAATGCCACAATACTGTTTGCCTGAGGTTATACTGAAGGCAAACAGTTTGACTTAATTATACTAAAAAATTGGAAACAACTTTTATTTGATAATTCTATTTAATTCAATCTGTTTTTAGCTCACCTGAGCTGAAAGCTCAAGTGAGCTATTCTGATCACATTTTGTCCGTCGTCCGTCTGTCTGTCTGTCCGTCTGTAAACTTTTCACATTTTGAACTTCTTCTCTAAAACCGCTTATCCAATTTCAATTAAATTTGGCACAAAGCAGCCTTATGGGAGGGCGAATATAAATTGCAGAAATAAAAGTCCGATCTGTATTGAAAGCGGAGAAAACCTTGAAACTGTAGAAAAAGGGGGGTGCATTTTTAAAAATCTTCTTCTCAAGAACTACTGAGTCCAATTCAACGTAGTTTAGCAAAAATTATCCTTTTGGGAAGGAAAATATAAATTGCAAAAATTAAGTGCTAATTCTGTTTCAAATCTGAGTTATTACGAAAATACATGTAATAATAAAGGAAAGGCGTGTTTCAATCAGTTTAATAGCTTAGGGTTCGGCATCCGGTAAAATGGGTAGGCAAGACTTGGCCTGGGCAAAACAAAAGATTGGCAGTTATAAATCTGCCAATCTCATTAAAATTTCAGGACATTTGATGGACCAGTATATTTGTATTTGCTGTAAATATTGCAGCAAAATAATGCGTATTTGGAATTAACGATTGCTGATCTGCCCCGGCTTTTATTTTGCCACGGCCCGGGTTTGCATACCAATTTTACCAAGACTCGTATTCCATACTTCTAAAACAAGGTTCTTTGTTTAAAGCAGCCATGACATTATACGAAAAAGGGTCGATCTGACTATGATGAATTTGCTTGTTGTGCAACAGTTCGCGTATGAAGGGAAATTTTTGAAACATGCAAAATATATTGGTGCCGATTTTGTGAAGTAAATTGAGGCTAAATATTTCATTGCGTTGACAGTTTTCACATATGACGTTGGTGTTAGCTTGTTCTGATTTTCGTTTCGTTTTCATTATAAATACTTTGTAACCTGGGAACTATCGTCTGTATTTCGTGATTTTTACGTATCAAATCAAACAGAGACTTCGGTAAATCAAACAGTTAACTGCTTACCTGCGCAAATTAAGCAAAATCTGATGTATCAAAAAAGTACTGAAATACAATTCATTCTATCGGTAATTCGGCAATATCTTTTGCTTAATGGTAGATTAGTGCAATGTTTTGTTTAATTGTTTACAATTTCTATTTACTAACCATATTTGAGTGTTAAGCTTCGAATTATAAGCAAGATACAGATATTTGCTCACAATTCTATGTTTGTACACAGATCTTAAAAACTAAAAATTAAAAAGGTAAAAAAAATTGTCAATATTTATTAAGAAATTTTCAAAGTCTGTTCTTCCAGAAACCAACTTTAACAACTTATTGAATTATAAACTTAACCTTTTTTCGTCTTTATTACGCCATCTGTACATGTGATCCTTGACTGTGTTTGTGTACATTTGTATAAACTGATTTTGAACCTCAAATACCAGTGAACTGGTCTTGAGTGAATAACAGAATTGAAAATCTTAGGCCATTCATTTTTACATTTTAAATGCTGAATAGGAAATACCAAGTTAAAAATCTTAAGCTGAATGTAATAAACTAATGTGAACAAAATATGACTCAAACCTAGGGGAACTGTGAGCTCTGTATCTTGCTTATAATTCTACGATTGACGCTGAAATTTTGGTTGAACATTAGAAAATCTCTACTATTGAAGACAAAGATTTTTTCTTATTTAGACCAATTTTTAGGTCAAAAAATGTATGCAAATTAATATACAAGAACAAAAAGCTTAGTTATACTTCAGCTAGGAGCAATCTTTTGTCTATGTTAAAATCAGTTGCAGGAGAGCATGTAAACATAGGAATTCATTCTCTTAGGTCAGGTGGGGCAACTGTGGCAGCAAGTTCAAACGTTGATGAAAGATGTTTGAAAAGACAAGGCAGGTGGAAGACTGATTCGGCCAAAGATGGCTATATAGTAGATTCCATAGATAAACGTTTGTTGGTATCGAAATCATTGAATTTGTGATATAATGGTACAGTTGTATTCACCCCCATCTTTGTTTTTTCTAGACCACGGCTTGCTGTCAGGCATTTTGATGTTTGTGTTTGTTTTTTAATGTAAGTAGTAAAGTTAATACTTGTATTTTCCCGCGTTTCGGTAGTAATAGCGGGAAAATGTTGTATTTACGCAACGGTGCATTATTATGGAAGGGTCCATTAGTAGCCAATAGAATTGGAGAGTAAAACAGGTTTTAGACAGGTGTTATTCAGGTATTCACCGCGCGTCAGGAGTTAGACAAAATTTAATGAAAATTTTATTACTAAGTATCTTTATGTAAAATATATACCATATATGTTGTGAGGTCTGTTCACAACCTCCCTGCATCCAGCGGCACCTGGCAACAGACACAGGTTTTCTAGAGTTTTTATACTGCGATTTTTATCGTTTTATCTCTAGTTTTTTTTCCTGGCCGGCCCTGATGCATTGTGTAAAGGGAGATATTTTTTATGACTCTGATATTTATTTTTGATGTATATCGGTATACTAGTAGTTTTCATATATTTATATTTGCTAGTTCATCATGATTTTTTCTGCAAGTTTGTCTATATAGATAGCAATATTTAATAAATCAAAGGCGTCCAGCAACCACGGCTGGCTGTCAGGCATTTTGATGTTTGTGTTTGTTTTTTAATGTAAGTAGTAAAGTTATTACGTTCAATACTTGGAATATGTTGACTCAAACAGGCATATACGTATCAAAACCTGCAAATATTGTCATTTTTTAGAATTTTAAGGCATTTTCTTTTATAGAGTGGGTCTGTGCTCCATATTTTTCTCATAGTCTAATTAAGGTCTAATGGAAAACAAACCGATTTCAATCAAGAAAAACGTGGAGAGATGACCCACTACACATTAAAAATATCATTTTGTATCCCAACAACTGAACGTATTGAAAAAATATTACAAGTCCGGTAATTCGTGACCTTAGTCACACATAATATTTAAAAAGCCGCCTTTGTTGTGTCTGAAATGGCTCAGTGGTTAGAGTACCTGGCATAAGTTAACCGTATATATATAGGGTTTTTATGTTACGGGTTCGATACCAACAAAATTTCCGACAATATTCTTTTTCTCTTTTTTGGTTTACATTATTAAAAACTGACTACAGTTAGAAATTTTGCTTTTGCAAAGTTGTATTATAATATATTTGAATAGATTCAATTGGGGAAAAATAAATTTATAATTGTATTTCACCACTAAACGGAATGGGCATTTGCGCCATCTTATTCCCCCATCTTCTTTTTGAATGTTTTTAATTTGAGGAATTGAGCACATTGAGGTTCATTTTTCTTCTTCACATCTATACATGTAGGATTTTTTAAATAAAAAACAATTACTATTATATTTTTTTTAAAAATACAAAAATACAATAGCAAGTAAGTAGTTGAAAAAAATGTACCTATATGCTCTCAAATATTTTGATCGCTTTACAAAGTGTGTGTGGGGGGGGGGCAGAACGAAATATACGGAATTGGGGAATTGAAAGTTAACAACTTAACAGTGTACCCCTACCAAATGTTTAGTCTTATATTTTGCGTAGGATTTTCTTATTCTGGTTAAAAAATAGTATTTAATGAAGGTACAATGTCAAAGATTACGTGTATGCAAAAATAAGTGTAAAATTCGAATACTTTAAAATCTTTATTTTTTGTTATTCTACCGAGGGACCATATGGCACAATATCTTTTGAACGCCAATTGTTGTTCAGGAGAGCGATGTGGCCCCATGGGCCTCTTGTTTTTCTGATCACCCGTTGTCTGTCCGTCCGTCTGTAAACTTTTCACATTTTCAACTTCTTCTCAAAAACCACTCGGCCAAATTTAACCAAATTTGGTACTAAGCATCCTTATGGAAAGGGGATTATAAATTGTTAAAATAAAGGGCACAGCTCTTTTTAAAAGGGAGATAATTGCGAAACAGTGAGTATAGGGTGCATGTCTTTAAAAATCTTCTTCTCAAGAACCACTGCACCAGAAATGCCAATTTTTACACAAAAGCTTGTATATATAGTGAAGATTTTAAATTATAAAAATCGTGACACTCAGACCAAAACTGGGGCCCCAGGCGGGGTTCAAAGTTTAACATAGAAATACAAAGGAAAATGTTTTAAAAATCTTCTTCTCAAGAACCAGTGCACCAGAAATGCCAATTTTTACACAAAAGCTTGTATAAATAGTGAAGATTCTAACTTGCTAAAATCGTGACCCCCTGACCAAAACTGGGGCCCCAGGCGGGGTTCAAATTTTAACATAGAAATACATAGGACAATGTTTAAAAAACCTTCTTCTCAAGAACCACTGCACCAGAAATGCCAATTTTTACACAAAAGCTTGTATATATAGTGAAGATTCTAAATTGTAAAAATTGTGAACCCGGACCAAAACTGTGGCCTTAGGCGGGGTTCAAAGTTTAACATAGAAATACATAGGAAATTGTTTAAAAAATCTTCTTCTCAAGAACCAGTGCACCAGAAATGCCAATTTTTACACAAAATCTTGCATATATTGTGAAGGTTCTAAATTGTTAAAATCGTGACCCCCCCCCCCCCGGACCAAAACTGGGCCCCCAGGCGGGGTTCAACACCAAAAAACCCAACTGTGTCTCTCTGATTATTGACAACTTATTGCATAAGTATAATAAGGTTGTTTAATCAAGAAATGACGGATGAATACGATAAGGTGTAAAAATTCACTAAACATTATTTTAGTTTATCGCTTACATTTAATTTATATACCGTTCCCGATAAAAATAAAAACGGTCTCCTAAATAAATGTAAGCGATAAATATATCTTGTGATTTTGTTGCAATATTGCAGCTAGTTTGGTTGAGCATTATAGAAACGGCAGATCAACGCACATGGTGTGGATTTATTTATAAACAACCATACCATAGATAATCTTGTTTCACACGGGAATTAAATTTTTAAAAATATATGTTTTATTATAATTAGGGAAACACTGTTAATGTGTTTCCCTCGTATACAAATGATGAACCCGTAAAATTTGTTTTGAAGAGTGTTTAAAGCAGAAAGAAGATAATTTGTTTTTGAACTTTGAAATTTCTTCGATTTTTGTAACCATGATGAGTTATGATTCATGTATTACAAATGCATCACTACATATTTTATACTGAGTATACAATCACATGGTAATTGCATATTAAAATATAGTTGCATATTGTGGTATTAATGGACTTATTGTACGTACGACCTAACTCAGACAGCGCGTGCACGGATCTCTATCACGCGGGATCCCTGGTCAAGGACGGTGCATGGCGAGGGATTGTGAAATCTTGTTGATGAACCCATGTTTTATGTGTATTTTTATGTTGTCTGCTTGGCAATAAATACTATAATATGTACTAATATAGTTACACAAAATATTTTTAGTCTGATATTATTTGATATACGACTATTGGTACAAAAATTTAAATTAATGATACCTATTTTAAAGAAAATGTCAGCTCGAGGCCTTTGTGGGCGTTCCGTCCTTTGATATGTATAATGAAGATTCTAAATTGTAGAAATCGTGACCCTCAGACCAAAACTGCAGCCTCAGGCGGGGTTCAAAGATTAACATAGAACTACATATGAAAAATGTTTAAAATTTTTTTCTCAAGAACTACTGCACCAAAAATGCCATTATTTACACAAAAGGTTGTATATATAGTGAAGATTCTAAATTGTAAAAATCGTGACCCCCGAACAAAAAGTGGAGCCCCAGGAGGGGTTTAGATTTTAACATATATAGGAAAATGTTTTAAAATCTTCTTCTTAAGAACTATAATGCAACTGTTTGGGATATTACTATGCATACATGTACATCCTTAAATAATGTAGATTCTAATTTGTAAAATCGTAACTCCCGGACAATTGATGGGCACCAAGAGGGGTTCAAAATTTAAACATTTTAAAAAACATGAAGGAAAAGTTTAAAAATTTTCTTCTCAAGAACTACAATGTTATAGTTTGTGGAATTTCTATACATGCATCCTTCGCTTATGTAGATTCCTAATTGGTAAAATCGTGACCCCCAGACCAATACTGAGGCCCCAAGAGGGGGTCAAAGTTTATAATAGAAATATAAAGGTAACATGTTAAAAAATCTTCTTCTCGAGAACTACAATGCTTCAATTTGTGAGATTACTATCATGTATACAACCTTGGATAATGAAGGTTCAACAGTTTTAAAATAGTGACCCCTGGACTAATACTGGGGACCCAAGATGGGTTTAAAGTTAAATGTAGAAGTATATGGAAAATGTTTAAAAATCTTCTTTTCGAGAACTACAATGCATCAATTTGTCAGATAACTACGTAAGCATCCTCAAATAGTGTAGATTAGAAATTATAAAAGCCGTGACCTCAATCTAATACTAGGGCCCCAAGAGGTGTTCAAAGTATAGCATAGAAATATAGAGGAAAAATGTTGAAAAATCTTTTTCTAGGGAACTATAATGCTTCAGCTTGTGAGATTACTATGCATCTTTAAATAATGTAGATTCCAAATAATTAAAGCTTTAGCACTGGACTAATACTGTGGCCCCAAGAGGGTTTCAAAGTTTAACATAGAAAGATATATTGAAAATGTTTTTAAAAAGTTTTTCTCGAGAACTATAATGCTACAGTTTGTTAGATTACTATGCAAGGATCCTCAAATTGTGTAAACTTTAATGTAGTGGAACCAAGAGTTATCTTTCTTGATGTTCTGTACAGTCTGAGAGTTATTCCTCTTGAAGTGGAACTCTTCTACGTTCAGTTTTTCAGGCTGTGTACGTGCGGTCCCACCGCAGTGCTACACATTTTCATTCCTATGTTACTATTTATGTTGTTCAATCCAACCATAAACCTCGGACCAATACTGGGTCCCCAGAAAGGGGTTTAATGCTTAAAATAGAAAAAGCATATGCTACGAAATGTAATGTTACAAGGAACTGCTGTTCAGGTGAGCGATGTGGCCCATGGGCCTCTTGTAATTTCAGATCTTCCAGATAAATTCCGTTTGAGTGAGATTCACCGACATTGGCAACAATGAAACAATTAAACATACTGGCATGCCATTTATCATAGTGTCCAAATATGAGCGCCATTGCTTGTTTGGTAAAGACAAGAACAAGAAAAAGAAAGAAAGATATCAGAATTCAAGAAGACAAGCTTTATTAGTAAGTAAATAAGAGTACCAAGAAACTTAATTTAAAAAACCATTTCATACTTTGGCAAACAATTATTTAAAACAAGGTACTAATAAAGCATAGATTTAGTTTACTGGATTTTGTTAACTGGATCCTAGGCAACTCTACTAAATCTTCCCAGGTTAGGAGTACTAGCCTGTGGTTCCTGACTTAATGTAAGTATAATCCATAGTCTCCAATGTAAGTACATATACTAACACAAGGGGGGTCTACTGGATCCTAGGTCACTCTACTGGATCCTCCCACATTAGAAGTACTTTTCTTTGGTTCCTGACTTAGTGTAAGTATAATACATAGTCTCTAATATAAGTACTCACACAGGGCAGTCTACTGGATCCTAGGTCACTCTACTGGATCCTTTCAGATTAGGAGTATTATTCTTAAGTTCCTGACTTGGTGTAAGTATGAAACATAGTCTCCAATATAAGTACTAACACAGGGCGGTCTACTGGATCCTAGGTCACTCTACTGGATCCTCTCACATAAGGACTAATTCTCCTTTGTTCCTGACTAAGTGTAAGTATAATACACAGTCTCCAATATGAGTACTTACACAGGGCGGTCTTCTGGATCCTAGGTCACTCTACTGGATCCTCCCACATAAGAAGTACTTTTCCTTGGTTCCTGACTTGGTGTAAGTATAATACATACATTCTAATATAAGTACTAACACAGGGGCGGTCTACTGGATCATAGTTCACTCTACTGGATCCTCCCACATAAGAAGTACTTTTCCTTGGTTCCTGACTTGGTGTAAGTATAATACATAGTCTCTAATATAAGTACTAACACAGGGGCGGTCTACTGGATCCTAGGTCACTCTACTGGATCCTCCCACATAAGAAGTACTTTTCCTTGGTTCCTGACTTGGTGTAAGTATAATACATACATTCTAATATAAGTACTAACACAGGGGCGGTCTACTGGATCATAGTTCACTCTACTGGATCCTCCCACATAAGAAGTACTTTTCCTTGGTTCCTGACTTGGTGTAAGTATAATACATAGTCTCTAATATAAGTACTAACACAGGGGCGGTCTACTGGATCCTAGGTCATTCTACTGGATCCTCCCACATAAGGACTACTACTCCTTGGTTCCTGAATTAGTGTAAGTATAAAACATAGTCTGCAATATATGTATTAACACAGGGGCGGTTTACTGGATCCTAGGTCACTCTACTGGATCCTCTCACATAAGGACTAATACTCCTTTGTTCCTGACTTAGTGTAAGTATAATACACAGTCTCCAATATGAGTACTTACACAGGGCGGTCTACTGGATCCTCTCAGATTAGGAGTATTATTCATAAGTTCCTGACTTGGTGTAAGTATAATACATAGTCTCCAATATAAGTACTAACACAGGGCGGTCTACTGGATCCTAGGTCACTCTACTGGATCCTCTCAGATTAGGAGTATTATTCCTAAGTTCCTGACTTGGTGTAAGTATAATACATAGTCTCCAATATAAGTACTAACACAGGGGCGGTCTACTGGATCCTAGGTCACTCTACTGGATCCTCTCAGATTAGGAGTATTATTCCTAAGTTCCTGACTTTGCGTAAGTATAATACATAGTCTCTAATATTAGTACTAACACAGGGCAGTCTACTGGATCCTAGGTCACTCTACTGGATCCTCTCAGATTAGGAGTATTATTCCTAAGTTCCTGACTTGGTGTAAGTATAAAACTTAGTCTGCAATATTAGTACTAACACAGGGCGGTCTACTGGATCCTAGGTCACTCCACTGGATCTTATAGCTAGCTGTTAAGTAGCTTATTAAAGATGTTTAAAAAAATACGTTTTTCATATTTGTTTTTTTTTAGGATGATCACCCTTCATTTTTGAAAAGGAGGCAGCATATCCAATCTACAAAAAAGAAAGGCTGTCCAGCTAAAATTGTCATGAAAGAAGTTCTTGTTTTTCCAGAATATAAGGTATCCGACCTTTCAAAACAAATCAAGTCAAAATTCATTTTTATATATGAATACACATGAAATACTGGGTACTTATATTTTGTGGAATACTTTTATTTTTAATTCTAAATATACACGTTTTTAAAATTAATTTTTAAACAGATGACAGATTTGCTCCTCTCTGTTTATTTCTTTGAGTACCACTCCATAATGAATTTGAATTAAGAGCAAAGATAAGTAAAGTAAAAGATATAAGAAAAATATGTATTTTTATAGAGATAATTGAAATTTGCAGGCTAAACAAGATGCAGAGAAGGCCAGGAGAATAGCTAGCGAGAAGCTCAGAGAAGACCTGGAAGTTAGGGGAAGCAACATGAAGAGAGAACATCGGATTTATAAAAGCTTACCCAAGGATGAAGAACACCAAAACATGCATCTTCTTGGTCAGGTTTGTATAATTAATGAGTTTGTTTCAATCTGTAAGGCATATTTGTTGTGTACTTTGTGATATAAATCAACAAATATTGTTATTGGTTTAATATACTTAGATTACAAGTTTTATGAATCTAGTGAACAAAGAAGTGAGAGAAAAACTGAGAAATTACATTGTGAAAAATTGGTTCCGTGTTAGTAAGCTGGGTAAAACACCATCACTTGTAGCAGTAAACTAAGGATTGTTTTAAGAGAACAAGGTCTTCCATTTCAATCTAATGTTTAATATTCACGACAACCTATTTTTAAACTGGCTCAATTTCTTCCTTTTTTAATCTTTGGTTTGGCAGAGTATGTGAATGGATTCTTATTTTGAAATTTGATATTTTTATTTTTATTTTGATGAGTAAAATAATGGTACCGGTAGTGAAAGGGAAAGAGTTATTCTATTATTTAGCAAAATAGTGCCTTAAAATATCAAGGCTATTACCAGCTGACAAAGCAAAGCAAATTTTATTTTGATATTTCTAGTACTGGCATTGAATTCCTTAGAAAGTGTTGGTGTTTTATGTTGTAAAAGATAAAAAATTTCAATACTACATGCTACCAAATCTTTTTGGCTAAAGCAGTACAAATTCATGTTATATTTTGAGGCTTTCTTAATTCCTTGAAAAAAGTATGCTTATTTTGGGGGGTTTTCCCCCTTTTTATTACAACGTGGTTTACCATAAATTAATTTACATACATTATTACCCATTTTTCTCAATGATGTTAATTTTGTTAACAAATACATCTCTAGCTGGTGCCTAGAGCCTTTGCTGTTATTCGTTGTTCACTGATGGTCAGAGAGTCGGATTTTATAAAAAAAACTTTCTTTTGTTTTTTACTCCCTGTTCTTGCTTAATTTACTCCTTTTTTATTATTTACTAAGCTTTCAATGTACGCATTGACAAAAACAAATGTTTTACATCTTTTGTCTGATTGAAGTTAACATGGCCTCGGATCAGCTGACTCCACACACAAAAAATGTCAATACACTGCCAACTGTTAGGGTGGGTTTCGTTTCTGTCTTCTTGCTTAAACGTTTCTGTGGTACTTAAAATGTGGATGTTTTATATGAGAGAGAGAGAGAGAGAGAGAGAGAGAGAGATGACTGATAAAAAGAAAGCGCAATAGAAAGGTTGTCTGTAGCTGTGCTATTTGTCTAATATGTAGTTTTATACATACAAATAACATTAAAACATTTTTTTTCCTATGAAATCTATATACATGTATCGAGAATATTGTATGCATTGACAAGGCTTTTGAAGGACACGTTTTTTGCAAACTGAGAGTGAAATTATGTAATATATTAAATATATATATATATATATGTATATTAAATTTGATATGTTGGGCATAGAGCTGATCTTTGTTGCAAAACATATCAAATTATTATCGAAGAACAGAAATTTGTCATATTTTAATGAATTTCTCAATGTTGTTGTTAGTATTAGACACATCACTATATTCATGTTTTTATAAGGTTGTATATATTTGAATACACAGAGAGTAAAAACTGTGTATGTTGATCTTACATTTTCTCCTTGTAACTTGTGATAAAATAGGTCATTGCTGCCTATTTTAAGGCGTACCATTTTAAATATATCATCTTTTTTGTACAATTCATGAAACAAATACAAAATTGAATTGATATTGATTGTTGTTGTTGTTTTTTTTCTATAACATCTTTTAACGTAATTGTATTGGCGATTACATGAAAATTTTAATTATTCTACCGGTACTTACTCGGGCCAATCAAATTCGTCAGAGGACCTGATAAAGTTTTCCTTCCAGTAAGAATTTGAGCACAGGCTTGAACAAAAGTTTAATTCATAATATTATCAAATCTGTTTCTATAAAGTGGTAAATGATTATTGGATTAGAAAAACTACAGCCAGAAATTGTATCATTTTTTATGTCATATATACAGGAAGTGAATGCAACTAAATGAGAAAAGTGGATTGAAATCTATGGTGTTAACTCTCTGAAATTGAACATATCTCAATCACTATATAATAAGTCATACTTGACTCATCCCATGCATATTTTGAAATTTCTCAAACTCAAACATTTCTGAGGATTCTTTTAAATCAGAATAATATGTGATCATTTTCAGCCAATAAAGATTAATTATTATGTAAATTAATACTTCTTCAATTTAAACCAATTCAATTATAGCATTATTAGTATATGTACTGCAATATCAATTCCTTTATTGAAAAAAAAAAAAAATCAAACACTGACACCATTACAGCAAAAATTTATTCCATGTACGTTTCTACCTCTTGAGCAAAGTACTTGGCAAATGTTTTATAATCTTGTTCAGTCATTTTCCCAAATTTCTTTGCAAAGACTTTATCGCTGAGTCCTAAAATGTCTTGCAGAAGAGGATTGCTGTTAATTTCCCCCTTTTCTTTCTTGATTTTCTTATAAAACCCTGCTCTCTCCAAGAAAACATGTCTTGTTTGAATATGTAGTAGCGAATAATTGAACATGTTGGAATACATCATTTGTCTTTGTGATATACCCATGGTGTGAAACACGTAATCAAACTTCTCGTGTATTGTTTCCATGTCTTCAAAAATAATGTGTGGGGACATTATGGTCAGTTCCAACACATCATCTGACTTGAAAAGGTCTTGTAGTGTGTTGACCCGCGCATTAATTTTGGCTGGTATCAGTGATAATACTTCTGGATGTGTTGTGACGACTCTCGTGAATTTACGATCAGTTCTGTAAATTGATCTCAAAAACATCAACAAAGCGGACAGTTCTGTTGGATCTTCATCAGTGATCCTGCCGAAAGACAGAAGTATTTCATAAATGCCTGAACCCTCGAAGCCCTGATCTTGCAAAACCTTGAGAATGGGTTCCATGTTTTTGCCTTTCAGGAAATGCGGAGATTCTTTCATGAGATTTGCTATTTGATCTGCTGAAATGTTAGCACTTGACAGACATTGGAGTTTTTTCATAACTTCCTTCAACGATACTGAATAAAATGTTTTGTCTTCTGATCGGATTTTCTCCAAAGCACTATCCACAAACTCAGTAGTCCATTTCCTTTTAGATTCTTCTAGTTGTGTTTCACTGTGACAGCTGCGTTGCAGAATCAACCTCGAAAAATATTGTAAATAATTTCTTGACGATGGATGATCTGCACAAAGCGTAATAGGATGGAATCTATGCCTTAAGAGTGGAGAAATAAAGGCTTGCAACACAAGTTGCCGTCCACAAAAAAGTGACATTGTACACTTGTTGAATTCCTGCAAATATTATGAGACAATTATCAGAATGTGATTTTAAAATAGAGTATAACGACTATGGGAATATTTGTTTTAAACATTACCAGCTGTAAACTATCATTTTTATATTACTAATTAATGCTTTTCTAGAAACATGAACTATATTTAAAAACGAAATGTTCGACATGACTGGAGGCGCGATAAAAAAACAAACATCCATACATATTCACTGTGCAACTCCAAGTCAATCGTAAACTCAATCAACATGGCCACAGTGCTTCAAAATTGACACATAATTCTACACTTTAAATTGTATAGAGTTAGCTAGTGTATGTTTTACAGTTCATAACATTTTTTCTTGCTTTACCTTCAAGCTTTTTACATATCTTTCAGGAAAATGGGAATACCACCAACTTGACCAAGTCAAATTTCAATATCGGATTTTGTCAGTTTAAACTAAATAAAGAATGATTGAACACCGATTCCGGATTCCGTAATATTCGGGTGTAAAAAATGTTAAGCAGGCACATAGCAACGGGGATGATGGACTGGCAACCGTCTATTTTTTTGTTATTTATTTATTTTTACTTTTTTAATGTTTTATTAAAATAATTACAACTTATCATGATTATATAACCCATTCGATTTCCATGAAACCCTCATATAATTTTCCCCATGTTTTCGATCCAATGAAGGAATTTAATATAATTTCATAATTTTCTTTTTAAAGATGAAAGCAGTTGTGTAAATAAACGCCCAGGTGCATGAATATGGGAGATTTTAAAAATATGAGATCTTTCTACATAATTTATCAAACAAATGACAAATACACAACACGAACTATTTTACATATATTCTTTTAATTGTCACTCATAATTGTATTCATATAACTTAATTAACTTCATGGTATTTTAATAAAACAAATTGATAATGAATTAATCATAGGAATCCAAAGAACTTTTTGACTCTGTATCGAAGGCTAGGAGATGTTTGCTCTGGTTTTGTGTTTCGTACCACCTGAAATAATAATGGATAAACCTTGTCAAACTATGTACACATATGGAGCAACATACGGTATCATTTTTTGGTTGTTAAAAATAAAATTTATAACAGTTTTTTTATTTGATATTTAATTAAATGCAAGTTATTTTCTATACTTGTCTTACCCATGCGTGTAGATTTTTGTGTCTGTGTAAGCGATTATCAGAAAAGGCTCGAATTGCTTTGTCGATAATTATATATATATATATTTGATATCATCAAAATAAGATATAATTTTATTTTACACCGACACCATTCTATATTGTTGTGAAAGTTTATCTGCCACTACATGTACTTACATTTAAGTACTCTACTAGACTACTGCGCGTAGACTTGGGATCAGGGGCGCGGAATGTCTTTGTGCTTTTCCTGATCACCCGTCTGGATCCATTGTCTCCTATCTGTAGAAAAAACCCCCCATAAAATCCATCAAAGTACATGTACATGTATATCAGATAATCTTTGAAAGTATCATTGGTAATTACAAAATACCGTTAATCAGGTCATACAATATCCTGCCTTTGTTGATTATAGAATTAACTAAATCGTGGACTACCTTAATTTTTACGTATATATATTTATACTTACCCATGAGTCTTCTATTGCTGCACTGCGTGTAGAATTTGGATCAGGCGCACGGAAAGTCTTGGTGCTTTTCCTGACCCTGTGTCTTCCATCGCGTTCGTTCTTAAAAATAATAATTTCAATACACTGTTAATTAGTACGTTTGTTAATGAAAACAACTGCAGTTTGATTAAAAATAAAATCAAATTTCAAGTGAAGGGACTTATAATCTTACCTCTAAGACTTCTATTGCTGTACTGCGTGCACAATTTGGGACAGGTGCGCGGAATGTCTTGGTACTTTTTCTGACCCCAAGTCTTCCATCGGTTTCACCCTTTATAAAAAAAAAGAGACAATCAAACCATATATATGTTACATATTTATGAGTCATTTCTAAAAGTACATGTACCAATAATAGTTTCCAAATAACAGTCATAGTCAGGACTTGAAGGATCCTTTGTTCGTTGATTAAAGAATGATTAAAGTTAATTGACTGACTGTAAATCAGCTTCACATGTACATGTATAATCTTAGTATACCTTAAATTTCTCCACTTTAAACAGAATAAAATGGAGTAAAATGGCCGTCGTCGTCCTCGCATACATGTACGTCTTTCTCTTTGTGTTCTATGGCATCCAACCAGTTTTCTTCATGCAAATCAATTTCTTTTCTAGTGTTATTATCAGATTCCTGTCAGAAAGGGAAAAAAAACTATAAAATGTCAGTAAAACTTAATACCATGATGACATTGTCGTAAGGTTGCTAAATATTTACACGTTTTTTTTTCTTTGAAAATACATTGTACTAAATATTAGTAAAGAAAACAAAACTGTTCTTACTCCAATATTTCTTCCATGTCTCTTCAGAAACCCCAAAATTCGCCCCTGACTCTTCTATCAAATTAAAAAGAAAGATGCCAGCTAAGTCAGGATGTTTTAAGTTGACTTGGCAGTATAACGATATCTTCATCCTTCATTTCATTAAGAGAGAGAGAGAGAGAGAGAGAGACAGAGAGAGAGAGATGAATCCTTACCAATCCGTCGAGTGGAACTCCAGATTCTCTCCTTAAAAATAAAAAGTAAAAATGGGCCCAGTGTTAACCAATGTTTCGACTTTCTATTGAAAGGCCAAGCAATGCACCAATTACAGGGAAAGAAACAAAAACCACAATTTTTTAAATTTCAAATCTTGATTGGAAAATTTAACTTCTGAAGCCTTCAGAAATTGATTTTCCAATCAAGATTTAAATTTAGATCAAGCAGTCTGATTTAAAAAATATCCTTGCATATATATGTAAAATATGATTCATGTATTTCACCATCTATTTAAAAACAATTTTCTAGAAATATATACTTAAGATAAAACCTTACCCAGAACAAGATGGCGTGTTGTTGTTCATGTCTTTGGGGGTCATCTTTGTGAAAGACTCCTGAGTCATTCTATCCAGGTTTAAAGCATGCGCATATGCTCTCTAGGTAAAACAAAACAAACAATATACATCTTTGGTCATTTAGATGTGAAAATATCGTCCACAATAAGCTTAATTTACAATGCATACTTACATCTACTCGGCTGTTAAATTTCTGCAATTCAGTCCGAGCAAAATTGAGTACAAAGAATGATTCCTGCAGAGAGAAAAAAGTCGTATGATTCTCAGAAATGATATCTTAAATTGATGAAAACGCAATCACCTTAAACAAACAAAGTAATATATAGAGACAAATTCTCATGAAAAAGCTATTATGAATGAAAACCAATAATTGTATAATGTAAGGAGGAACTGTACACATCATAGTTATATCTCAAACACACGTGATTTCAAAACTGCGTTTCCAAAATAATCATAAATTTAAAAAAATAATAGATTTTACTATTTCATTCAAGAATTTAACACGAATTTAAAGATATGATGAATTAAGTTAAGACATACAAAATCAAGATTTTCGTAAAATAAATATGTCTACAATATTATATAGTAGCCCTAACTGTCACTGAAAATAATTAATGATATTCTGATGCATTGCACACAGGCTACAACTGGAAAATTGGGCAAATTAATACGAGTTAAGGTATACTAACAATCTCTTTGGTTGTTGCTTTGCAATACTCTATTAGTCTCTCCATAATACTTCGCTGTATGCTGCCACTCACTCTTTGTTGTAGTGATAATTGTGACGTCACTGTATTTGTTACGTTTAAGACGTGGTTTGATTATGCTTTACGTCATTAAAAATCGCAGTTGTCGTTCGTTACGCTCATACAAGAATACAACAGCTTATCAATCTTCCTTACATTGTGTCTGACAACGAAAAGAACAGACAATTATATGGTTCATGTGCGGATCCAAATGCTTTTTTCCTTTTACTTTGGGAGGGGGGTCAAAAAGATAATTTAGTTTTGTAGTGTAAACGCATTGTATTATTGTATGTGTATTGTTATGCATGACCTCTGACCCTGGTCCACCCCAGCCTTACCTGGTCCAACCTACTGGAGCTCCAGTTCTGATCCTGCCGTATACCGCACCACACCTGTTACCCTGTTTTTCCTTATATATTTTTACCATTGTCTGTTGTCTGCCGCATATTGTCAGGTAAGACACCAGATATTTGAACTATATGTTTTGTAGTTTCTCGGCTACACAACATTGGCGTCGCCGGTAGGATATGTTTTGTAGTTTCTCGGCTACACAACATTGGCGTCGCCGGTAAACTTTTATCGTATTTTTTGTGTATTTTTGGATATTTTTGTCCACACGGCGATACACATATCGCCGGTTGGATTTTCTCGGTCTAATTCGTTTTTGAGCAACATGTTTTTGCATTGGACGTTTATTATAAGCGTCAGGTGCGTTATTCCTGCAATTTGACCAGTAATTTCATGTTTTCATAGTTTTTTTGTCACGGCGTGCTGACAGTTAGCACGTGCGGCGTCGTGATATTTTCATATCGGAACTCAATATTGTCATTATTTTTTCTATTGTGTATTGTTGTTTGCTTGCGTTTTCGTAAGCGTACTTAGAGCGAAATTTAGTATAATTCGTCTTGTATTTTTGTCACTCGTGTTTCTGTAGACACGTGGGTGACCGTTTCTCATGCATGATAAGCGTGAATTGTAAACACGTGTTCAAGAGTATAAAATTTTCGTAGTTTTTCAATTATTTTTCGTATTTATGTAGTATATTGTCACACTAAAGCGTTTATCTAACTTTGAAAGTCATATTTGTAGTTATTATTACCTAGAGAATGTTTTTCATTTTTTTGACATTTTGTTTACTGTTTCGGTCGTCTTGTCTGTCGCCATTTTTAGCGCCAAATCGACTGTGACGTTTTAAAGTGAAAGTAACTTTCACTTTCGATTTCACTTTTCTGAAAACGTGTTTGTTTACATTAGACTAGTTAGTAGTTTATAAAATATATTTTCAAGCTTTAGTTATTAGTTTTAAGTAAGATTATTGTATTGTTTACATAAACATTTAGTTTATTCATTAGGAGAAGTAATATTTTGAAATATTTTCTTGAACTTTTTTTGCTGCTGTTGCAGTATATCAGTTGTGGGCAGCATTATTTGATAAGTTCACAATATCATAAGGTCTTTTCATATCTGTTGACAATTAAATTGTATTAAATTAGTTGAACATATCATAAGTTCAAGTAGTTTGGGCTGTTATATTTGTTAATTTTTCAGATTTTTTAAAATTACACTTTAGGGGGAAAATTGTTTAAAAAAAAGAGAGAGAATTTTTGTTTTTTTTTTCTAAATTTTTCAAATTGTTTTTTCACTGAACTAGGTTATTATTGTTCAGTCTCTGTTTTAAAACAAATTTTTGAGTTAGAGATATTTCATTTATTTGTCAAAATTAGTTTAGGCTTTGAAAATACTAAAGTTAGAACTGATTACTTAATGTGATCACCAGCATGCAGTCAACCATGCAGTCAATAATGGACAAATCATTGACTTACCATCAATATGATCAACAAGATGTATTCTAATCCAATCAACGTTGGATATATTAGTGAGGGGGTGAGTGCACAGAGTGCATTTCAGCAACCATTAGTAGGTCCAGTGTCTACAGGCCAATTTTCCCTGCAGACAGGTACAGTGCTACATGGTCATAATGCCCCTCCAGGATTCAACCAACATTACAGTGGAATCCCTGCACCATATGGAACACCATATTCAGCTCAATACCCTCCACAAAGTGCTATTCTAAATCCATGGGGGGTAATGTCAGGTGTTTCAATGGGACCAGAAAATAACACAAATATGTTAGTTGGAAGTTCTTCCATGACACAGGGAGGTTATTTACCGTCAAATGTCAATGGAATGATGCCAACTGGATATACCGTTTCAAGGGCCACTGGAACAAGTTACACTGGTACATTTTCCCAGGCACAGGGTGGTTCGACTGGTTCCATACCGCCAAGTGTTCAGGGGTTAATGATGCCATACCAAACAACATCAAGTCTAAGTGGATTTCCTTCCCAGGCACCAAGCAATTTCCAGTCATCGGTTTCTCAGGCATCAGTACTACCAACCACCAGTGTACCCATACCACAAAGCGACAATATACCATTCAATGGTCAGGGTACAATTGTCAACATAGTACCATCTACCACCAATATACCTATACAACAGGGTAGTTATGTACCATTTAATGGTCTGGAAACCAATGTCAATATTGTACCATCTACCAACAGCGTACCTGTACCACAGGGCAGCTATGTACAGTTAATTGGTCATAGTACAAATCTCAACATGGTTCCAACTGCATATACCAACAGTACTCCTATACCACAGGGCGGTTACTTACCGATTAGTGGTCAGGGTACAAACGTCAATATTGTACCACCTACAAACAATGCATCCATACCACAGGGTGGTTACGTACCAATAAGTGGTCAAGATACAAGTGTCAATAATGTACCATTTACCAACGGCGTACCAATACCACAGGGCATCTATATACCGATGAGTAGTCATAGTACGAATCTCAACATGGTACCAGGTACATATACCAACAGTACTCCTATACCACAGGGCGGTTACTTACCGATTAGTGGTCAGGGTACAAACGTCAATAATGTACCACCTACAAACAATGCATCCATACCACAGGGTGGTTACGTACCAATTAGTGATCATGGTACAAATGTCAACATTGTACCACTTACCAACATTGCACCTGTACCACATGGCGGTGTCATACCATTCAGTGGTCAAGGTACAAACTCAAACCTGGTAACAGCCACTACACCACAAGCGGGTTACATTCCATGTACTGGACAAGGTGTTGATCTCAAGGTTATGTCACAAACATTATACCAACCAGTTCAATCAACACAGAACTCAAATACTTCCAACCAGTATGTGCCATGCACACCAAATCAGGCTATGCTAAACAGCACTAAACAACAGGTACTGACAAGCAATCATATTCAACCACCACCAGGTTTCCAACAACTGCAGCCACAACAAGTTTCACAAACACCCAGTCAGTTTCTTCAATGCACACAACAGCAGACTGTACAATACAATCAACAGGTTAACATGCAACCATTGGGAATACAACCTACACAGCAGGTTAACTCTCAACCAATAACAACACAAGATCAGCTCACAAAACAGATACATGCTCCAACATTGCCATCTCGGAATCAGCAGACACGAAAGATTTACACTCAAACACTGCAGACCCAAATCAACATGAAACAGCCGCAACAACACAACTCTCAGACACAACTTGATCAGATTATCTCTCCACCACAGCATTACACAATGCAGCAAAGCAGGTCAAATGTATACCATGTTGGTCAAGTACATCAACAAACTCAAATGCGAGATGTACCATGTCAAATACTGCAAAATGTACCATGCCAAAATACAAGTATGGCACCAGCTCTGATGCAGGATCTGACCCCAGGCCTAACAGATCAAGTCAGTCCGACTCTGTTACATGGCAGTAACATACCTCCCCCTGGAGCAGGTTTGACAGTTACGGGTAGCATTCAGTACCAAGTCAATCTGGCAAAGTTGCAAGGTGGTTATGAACCACTAATGGCTTCAGCCGGTACTGAATCTATTACTGGAAATGTGGAGAAGATTTCCAAGATGCAGATGCCTTGCTACAATTCTGAGTCGGTCCAGACAGTGGGCGCTTTAAAACCGCTAACTGTTGAGGTATCTGACCAGGGTTCTTCAGTGTCTGGCAATATCATTTTAACAGCTAAAGCAAGTGTTTGTTCTGACCATGCACGGAACACACAACCCCATGGATCTAAGCAAACACTCATGTTATTGCAGCAGTGCCAACAACCACATTTGCAAGGTGTACTTGCGCCACTCCTAGCACTTCAGTTGCCTCCTGAACAATACATGGCACAACCTCAACACCAGCCAATCATGTCGCTCTCACCACACCAACAGTTTGTAGAATGTTCACAAGAGCAGCAGATGACACTGACCACTATCGAGCACCAACCTGCAACAATGCTTCCAAAGCAACACTTGTCAACCCTGCAATCATCCCCAGATCACGCTAACACAAAAAGTGGTAACATACACAGTGATTGTGGTGAAGATGATAGGCAAGATGTTTGGAATAAACATGAAATGTCAGATCTTGCTGGGGCACTGACTGATGGAAGAGAGCAGCCAGAGGTGTTTGATACACCTGAAGAAGATGCTTTGCTGCGGACAGTCAAGAGACTCTATGTTGAGGTCTATCAACGGCTGTCCACCCTGAAGAATCATGTCGACTCTTTGGTCACAGACATGCAGACCATCACAAAGGGAATGCAAGCAATTGACCTAGAGCAGAATCATCTGAAATATGACTGCTAGTAAGAAATAACTGTAAACTTGTTAATAACTTAGTATGATTCATTAAGCAGAATGTTACATGTATCAAGACATTTGCAGCTGCTGATAAATTTATGTTATTGACAAACCAGTATGGACAACAATTAAATCCTATACAGTTGTAAGAGTAACTTAAATATGTAGATCTGACAATCATTATGTTTTAGTAAACATTGTTTCCAAGCCAATTTTCCTATTAGAAACTTGTAATTACATGTATTAGTTATGTAATATTTGCTAGTAGTTTTCATAGTTTAGTATAAACAAATATCGGTACAATGTGCATTTGTTTCAATATGTAAGATATATGCATTATGTTCTGAACAAGTCAGTAGAATGTTATATGCTTGTCATCTGCTCTACTGAAGTTCAATATACTTAAATTATCATATTATTAGTATGTTATTCATGGACCTTGTATTTCAGTGGATGAAGAAGTTGAGTTCCAAAACCAGGGTCACGTCAAATTAATAGTTTATTATTACCAATAACAGTATACTTAGTCAATATGTGTCATGTAACATTTTATAGTTAACATATTCCCCGTCCATGTTTTCATATATTTGGTTTTTCATATTTTGATACAGTGTGTAGTTGAAAGAAGCATTAATCCTTTTCATGTAAAACTAGTTTCAATTGTTTTGTTATTTATTATACAAGAAATAATTTGTTAGTCAAGAAAGGGTGATTGGATTTGTCATAATTAGATTTACTTAGTAATCCATGTTGTGCTTTGAACAATTGGTGTTTGATAGCTCTCCGTTACTGTTAAGTTAGTTAATCTACCGGTATATATAGGAAACATCAGCTAATGCTTCAACATCCTCAAAGGCTTGTATAGACATACATACCAACAATTCTGGATTCTGACATAATGCAACAGACGACCATTTCCAAGTTACAGAATGGTCAGCTAGATCAACAGGACTTTTCCGAAGTTCATGACGGAGCAGAATGTTCTGTGGATCATGAGACGGCGGACTAAGAATGTTGCATCTTAAACTCAGCTGTAGATTTTTCCATATGGATCAGAGCCTTTTTCCACACAGGCCCTCATTAGTTCTTGTTTATCTTGGTATATACCTACCTTCACTTCACCAGAATAAAGCTGCATTTGGACAAGAATTTGTTGGTATATAATTGTACATACTGTATAAGTGTTTGTTAGTGGACTCTGATCACTCCATTACATAGAGGCCTTACCTTGCTCAGCATTGTCTGTACCCTAAATGTGAAAGGAGGGGAGGATCACCTTCAGCACCAGTACATCCTCAAGATATTTAGAAATATACGTCAGGATCACCTTCAGCACCAGCACATCCTCAAGATATTTAGAAATATACGTCCCGTTTACTTAATTGACGAGACTGCATGCGATGAGCCAACTCCAGTACTCAAAATTCATATCTTTAATAATATGTGCCTTAGGACGCTGATGTCCACAGTGCCATCACATTATAATGTTCCTGCTAAATTTAGGGCTAGATATTGTCTGCCCAATTCAAGTAGGATTTGTACTTAATCTCGTTGTATTTTCATATGGTAGTTTTCTTTAATACCTCCTCCAAAACTCGTTTAGAGAAATGTTAGCATATTTTTCACTATATTGTATTGTCAACCTTTTTAAAAAAGAGATTACCTACTGTAGTATATATATACATTCATCTTTTTATTATAAAACGGGGAGGAGTGTAGTGTAAACGCATTGTATTATTGTATGTGTATTGTTATGCATGACCTCTGACCCTGGTCCACCCCAGCCTTACCTGGTCCAACCTACTGGAGCTCCAGTTCTGATCCTGCCGTATACCGCACCACACCTGTTACCCTGTTTTTCCTTATATATTTTTACCATTGTCTGTTGTCTGCCGCATATTGTCAGGTAAGACACCAGATATTTGAACTATATGTTTTGTAGTTTCTCGGCTACACAACAGTTTGCTTGACCCATGGGAGGAAATTAATGACTAAAAGGCGTATCTCTGGTGATTTTATTATACTTGTCTTACCGATAAACTTCAAGACTGATAAATTACTTGCATTTCCCAAGGTTCAGAGATTTTGTGGTATATGTATATCCCATTATAGTGTATCGGTCTTTTTAGATAACATTATCAACAGATGTTATATGTATAGTTAATTAACATGCTCTTTTACCCGGGCTCTTTCAAGACTCTGCTATGATGTCATTTTATCAGCAAACATTGAAAGGAAAACGCTTATCATGTAGATTAATAAATGGACTATTATTTTTTTTAAAAATCTATTGTTTATATAATTTTAAAGTGCTACAGAGGTACCTCTGTATAAACTCTCTCTCTCTCTCTCTCTCTCTCTCTCTCTCTCTCTCTCTCTCATGGGTTACATTCTATTTCATTCGAATCAATCCTTTTTGTCAAATTGCACAAATCGTCGGAAATTAATGTAACTCTTTTCATGTTTCCGATCCAATCAAGGAATATAGTGTTCATCAATATCTTTTTTTAAGATGAAAGCAGCGATGTCAATAAACACCCAGATGACTATGGGCAATTTTTAAATATAATGTAATATTACATAATTACATAATATCCTAGACCTTCTATATAACTTATCAAACAAATGATAAACACACAACATAAATGCATGCTTTTAATTTTTAAATGTCACACATAGGTGTATTTAAATCCGTAACATAAGCTGGTCAAAAGTAATAAAACCAATCCATTCATTGGAATCCAAAGAACTTTTTGATTCTGCCTCTAAAGCTGGGAGATGTTTTCTCTGTTTTTTTTCTTTGGGACCTGAAATGATATAGGTAATAAAAGTATGTCAAAGTATGTACACACAAAGTAACATTTACAAAATTTACTATAGCTTTTTTTCGATATTTGATTAAATGCAAGTTATTGTCTATATATACGTGGTCACGATTTTGGCTAAATTTTATTTTTGATTTTGCATGGTTTATAATGCTTTAGTAATGCCTATCTAATGATCTACCAAAATTTGAGTGTTGGTCACAAAATTTAAAGCAAGATACAAACTCGCAATTCTTTGGTAGGTAAACAAGGCTCGTGATTTGTTTATGTTTACATTGGGACAAAAACTGGTAAAAGTTTTTTTTCAAGCTGATTTTTTCTATCTGCTGATTTGTTTTGATCCCTAACAAACAAGTTCCTGTCGTGTTTGTCACATTTATTTTAGGTCTAAACACGGAATATTCAAAATGTAAATAAAAACATCACTCAAGCTTTGCTGACATAACAGAGAATTGTGACCTCTGTATCTCGTTTATAACTCGACGACTGACCCACCCTTAAATTTTGGTTGCTTATTATCTCCTCACGCATCTTGTGCGAGGGGGAAATAGTATCTCTCTCTCTCTCTCTCTCTCTCTCTCTCTCTCTCTCTCTCTCTCTCTCTCTCTCTCTCTCTCTCTCTCTCTCTGTGGATTTTCAGCCGTTTAGCAAAATTCAAAGAAAATCCTCTCATGAATGTTAATCAAACTTTGTACACTTCGTTGGACTGGTAAAAGGACAAACCCTATTGATTTTTAAGTCAACTGCTTAAATATTTTTTAAATTATCGGAAAAAAAACCCGAAATTAAAACAGCAATTTTATGTACGACTTGACAATAGACATTTCCAGTAATTATATACATTTACATCTACCGAGTATGATTCCCTCTAATTCTTACGGAAACTTATAGTTAGTTCATAGCTCTAGCTTTATAGAACAATTGTAGAAACTGACAGGACTGAAATCTACTCGCCTCGTTTATTTGTCGGTCGAAACCTGCAGTGACCTAAGAAAAATCATGGACTGCACAAATTAATGATGATTATGATGATGATGTCAGACTCCAATTACCGTAGGAGATTATTTGACTGGTTTTTTAAGCTAACGCACTAATGTACATTAACAGTAATTTACTTAAATTTGGTTAATTTTACTTACTTTTTACAATAAATTTATTAATGTGTTACTAAAAGAAAGATGTAAATATATACAATAAAATGTTTTTCTTGATGATTCATGCGGGTTATAAAGGTAAAGATCACTGCAAAAAAAAAATTACTTAACTCGCGTTTTGTATTTTTTCTGCAATGTCGCCACCTTCATAAAAAACCTTTCATATGTGAATAAAACTTAATACCATAGTCACATTGTCGCAAGGTTGCTAAATATTTACACACGGTATTTCGTTAAATTACATGGTTCTAAATACATGTAAATGTAAAAAAAGGTTTTTACCCTTATTTTTTTCCAGGTTTCTCAGATACTTCCAATTCGTCCCTGACTCTTCTAATAAATTGAAAAGAAAGATACCAACTAAGTCAGAATGTTTTAAGTTGACTTAATAGTATTACGATATCTTCATTTTATTTTGAGAGAGAGAGAGAGAGAGAGAGAGAGAGAGAGAGAGATACGAATCCTTACCAATCCGTCTACTGGATTTCTAGACTCTCTCCTTAATAATAATAAAAGGTAAAAAAAAGTCCAGTGTTATCAATTGTATCAATTCTATTGAAAGGACCAGCATTGCACCAATTACAGGGAAAGAAACAATAACGACAATTTTTTTGAAATTCAAATCTTGATTTTAAAATCAATTCCTGAAGCAATCTTATTTAAAACATATCCTTGCAGATACTTGTGGAATATAATTCATGTATTTCACCAATTTTTGAAAAACACATATCTAGATATACATGCATAAGATAAATCCTTACCCAGAACAAGATGGCCTGTTGTTGTTCATGTCTTTGGGGATCATCTTTGTGAAAGACTCCTGGGTCATTCTATCCAAGTTTAAAGCACGCGCATAGGCTCTCTGTGTAAAAAGAATTAAAATACCTCCTTAGTCATAATTTAGATGCGAAAATATCATCTACAATGAGCGCACCATGTATACATGTACTTACGTCCACTCTGCTGTTAAATTTCTGCACTTCAGTCCTAGCAAAAGTTAGTACTAATAATGTTTCCTGCAGAGAGAAAAAAAGTCGTATGATTCTTCGATTTGATATCTTAATTTACCAAAAAACGCAATTACCTGAAAATAGCAAAGTAATATAGAGATACAACTTCTTATGAAAATCTCAGAAATATCATGTATGAATACCAATAATAGTGTATAAATATCAGGAAAACTAATCATAATATACAATTAAATTATTAATTACGCGAGTAAAATACAGCGTTTACAGTATGATCATTTCAGAATACTACACGCTAGCCCTAACTGTCGCTGAAAATCATATGTAATTAGTTTGGATGTATTTCACACGAAAAGTTTGGGTAAGTTTTACAAAGTATAAAGTTATACGAAATAAAAAATTATACTTACAATCTCGAGCGCTTTGATTGTTGTTTCGCTGCTGCAAAATCGAAAAGATCTTTCCATCCTAAATTTGATATACATGAGTTATTCTTCTCTTTTTTTCGTAGAGTAATAGGGGGAGGTGCAAGCGTTTCTTTTAAGTACTGCAGCGTGGAGGATATTTAAGCCGAGTTTTATTGTTTATTTTTTTAAAAGAACTGCGATTTTAGGTACGACACGGATATTATATGGAACGCCATAGCTGCCTTATGTGCCTATTTCATGTGAAGATGGTGCTTTATTATATTATGCTGTGGTTATTTCATGTGAAGATGGTGCTTTATTATATGAAGGTGGTGCTTTATTATATGAAAATGGTGCTTTATTATATGAAGATGGTGCTTTTTTATATGAAGATGGTGCTTTATAATATGAAGGTGGTGCTTTTTTATATGAAGATGGTGCTTTATTATATGAAGGTGAAGCTTTATTATATGAAGATGGTGCTTTATTATATGAAGATGGTGCTTTTTTTTGTGATGGTGCTTTTTTATGTGAAGGTGCTTTTTTATGTGAAGATGGTGCTTTTTTATATGATGGTGCTTTTTAATGTGAAAGTGGTCACTCGGAACTCCTCTTATTTTTTAATACTGGGTTAACCATTTATGTAATATGTAACTACTATCTCGAAATATTGAAAGTAAAACAAAAAATTGATTCGATCAAAATCCATTTGATACGCTAGTTCCTCTTTTTTCTAGCACAATTAGTATATAAGCTATCGAAAAGATCTAGCTGTGTACGACTTTACCTCAACCGAACTTACATCTATTAAGTGACAACTATATAATGACGGAATATTACAAGAATTAAAGCCTAGTAACGTTATCCTGAAAAGCAGAAAATTGAATTTAATAATTATTTTGTGTTTAAGCGAAGGTCATGCCCTAGCAATCTGATTAAAATAAGATCTTTGATCCGCTCTTAATTGGGAGTTGATTTTAATCAACTCTCCTATGCAGTTACTCAGACAAACCGAAAGTGAAACAGTGTTTGGACCTAATCACAAATCATCGCTGCTGACAAGACTTAATTCTTGAACATAATTGATAAATTCGATGTAATGTATGCTAAAGCATTGTTTTTCAAGGAAACTTATTTATAAATAGCTTGAAAATAGTCAGATTTTAAATGGTACGAACAATTTAGATATTTTTTGTAGTCGTATGTATTCCTACGCCAAGTTCAATATAGTCTCGTTCAACTCGGCGCTCGGCTGTCTCCATAAATCTCCGACAAGCAGAGAGTATCCCTTGCTTGTCGGAGATTTACGGTGTCAGCCGAGCGTTTGGTTGAACGAGACTATAGAGGTCAATATTGCTTGGATTCATACAATTTTATAGAAATATTTCTATTACTGATACATAGTTTGATTGAATTAATTTTATCTTTAAATATTATTTAAGATGATTCATATGGGGGGTTTCTCGACATTCTTGACGAAAAAGTCCAAAAATTCATAATTTAAAAATGTGCGTTATTCAAATACAAATTAGAAAATACATGTACTTGTCATGCAAAATAACATATCATTGATTTTAAAATAAATAAACATCGACAAAATCAACTCTCGTAAGTTCTTCAGTACTTTGATTTTGTTATTGCCATCGCCCAGTCGGTCTTCGTCATTGATGACCGTTCCTCTTTAACCTAAGTGGTGAGTTGGAGGAAGAGCTCACATTCTGAGTGTTTCAAAACAAAATATTATAAAAAAACCAAACAAATAACGGAACGGATTGAGGATCTGATTTTAAACAGACTGAAGCCCTAGGTGATAGGATTTGACTTGAAGATAAAGTAAGGGAAAGTCACAGGGAGAGGTCTACTATACTATAATATAGCTCAAAGAGGCCCCTTTATAAGTGGTAAAGGCAAAAGTAAAATGTCGAGAAATACTGAAAAAATATTGTATTATTCAATTAATCATATTTGTCAATTCAGTTGAGATTAAGTCGTAAAGTTCATCTCGTAACATAAATACTTATTATGCTAAAAAAGAGAAACTAGCAATTGTGTATTAAATGGATTTTAACTGTATCAATTTTGTTCTAGTTTCAAAATTTCGAGATAATAAATGTTTAACTCAGTCTTCAAATATAAAGTTCCGAGTGACCATCTTTACATTAAAAAGCACCATCACATAAAAAAGCACCATCTTCATATAATAAAGCACCATCTTCATATAACAAAGCACCATCATCACATAAAAAAGCACCATCTTCATATAATAAGGCACCACCTTCATATAAAAAAGCACCATCTTCATATAAAAAAAAGCACCATCTTCATATAATAAAGCACCATCTTCATATAATAAAGCACCATCTTCACATGAAATAAACACAGCATAATATAATAAAGCACCATCTACGTATAAAATAGCCACATAAGGCAGCTATGGCGTTCCATAACATTACTTCAGATTAGAATCAGAAGGTACGCCAATCTTATAATCTGTATGCAAGAGTTCAACTATACTTTAACTGCGATATTACTAATCATTCCAATCATTTTCACCTTTTCATCGAATAATATGTATACGGCACAAAAAATTTACAGATGTATGAGTAGTGTATAAATTTGCATTAGCCTTAATTTCTTTTCTTTGTTACGTCTACATATTAAAAATACATGTATGTAAGAGTAAAATCTAGAGGCTAATTAATTCCTGTACCGGTGATCATAAATAGGGGTTAATTGTTTAAATATATGTATAAGAGTAAATATGTCACATGCCCGGCCTGGTACATCATACAGTTGTATGTACAAGTATATGTATACATCATTTGCAATTGCCACATGCAGTAAATACCTCATCCGTAATTGGTCATATTGTTTGTTATAGAATTGATAGTCTAAACATCATGTATACAATTAAATGTTTAAACATACTGGAACGGCGCCTTGATCATGAAAACCGGGAACATTGCGTAGAACTAATACCCTAATAGTTTAAATGCATTTAATAAAAGAAATGATTTCATCTTCTTCCTTGCATTTCATTTAGTTATGAATTAAATGAACGTTTATCTACTCGGTTTAGATTTATTTAATAAGTAAGCCTAACGGTTTCCATTAAGGTATAATATTTTTTTTTTCACTGAAGATCAAGTTCCGTATTTCATTCTAAATATATGCATGTAATTTATAAGTTAGATATGACTGATTGTTACAATTTGAATGGAAGTCAAAATCTTTTCAAGTAAAAAATACACATGGAATACATTGATTCAATATACACTGATATATAGGATATAAAAACCTCTTTAAATATATAAGGTGCCGTGGCGCAGAGAAAGTGAGGTGATGCTGGTAAACGAAGGGTCCCGGGTTCAATTCACGTCTTGGGCATTTTGAATATCTTTTTTTTTCATTTTTTTTTCTAGAACAAAAACCGTTTTTAATACCTTTTCTATCATTATCATATAGTTAATATACTTTATTGGTAAATTACGCACAATATTGAATTAAACGATTTTTTAATTTTTTGGAGTATGTGAAAATTGGAATGAAGAGTGAAATTGAAGTTATAGTTATACTAACCCCCCCCCCCCCCCCCACCCAATCCCCGGATTAGGATTTTGAAGATTTTGGGAAGTTAACCTTTTTTTTTTCTTGCCTGTCAAGATTTTTTGGATGAGTCTGCCCCCCTTTCCCTTTCAACACTTTCAAAACCGATGCCACGTGCCTGGGGTGGGTAAGAGTTGAAATTGACACCCCGAGAAAACCATTGTCAATTGACGCGAAGTGGGTGTTGACAATCATTATGGTTTTCGATGGGTGTCAATATCAACTCTATCCCTCCAACACAGACATTTTTTATCTTATTGTACTGAATATCTCATTTTAAAGAAAAAATACTGCTTTTATACAGGAATGAGATGAATTCTATGGCGAACCGTACGCACATAATTTACGCGCATGTAACAATTCGTTGTGTTACCCCTTGCCAAGTGTGTTGCTAACGCTGAGGGTAATAGAACGGATTATCAACTGCGTCAAAACCAATCAGATTTCAGTATTTAACATGAAAGTATAATAAATAATATCATCATATTAAAAGTGTTGTCACAAACGAAACAAATTCACATCTAATGTAATGAGTAATAAGGTTTATTTTTATGACACTCGTAAGAAATTTTTTTTTTTTTAATTATCATTATAAATTTACATTGTATTTAATTTCAACTATTTCAGATCAAATATAATTTTGAAATAAAAGTTTCATTTTCAGCAATTCCAAGTATTTCGATTAATGGATGATTTATAGATACTATATTTTTAAGATGATTTTTATGATAGATTTATCATTGGTTTATCATTGGTTTAAGAACATCTTAATGTATTACATGTAAGTACGCAATTAGTTTGTTTACATTTTCATGGATTTCTCTCTGTGTTTTTATGCAAAGATCTCGATATATTGATCTATATATTATTAAAAGTTTTTGGGACGATTTCATTATGAAACAAATGCAATGTAGAGTCGGGGGGGGGGGGGGGGGGGGGGTATGATAACGCGCGTTTTGGTCAGGTGAAAATCTGATACTCGATACTCAAAGTGTAATTTTAATTAATACATGATACCAAATCTGGATGTCAACATCATACATTTCTATTACGAATTGTTAAGTTGTAACAAAGAAAATATATATCATATGTACTGCCTGTTGTCTCAGTAGATGGTTGTTAGCATCGATTTAGGTAAGTTTCATGTGTACAAACCGTGGGGAACAAAACTCAAATTCAAACTTTTGGTGAAGATACCGGGTATATCGATCTAAACTTTCTCTATATCTTTCTCATCCAACTGTTTTGAATTTCAAAGGAATTTACTTGTCTTAATAATAAACTTCCAGAGTAATGAATAAGTTAATGTACTTGCATTTTCCAAGGTTCAGAGATTTTGTGGTATATGTATATTCCATTATAGTGTATCGGTCTTTTTAGATGATATTATCAACAGATTCTATATGTATAGTTAATTAACATGCTCTTTTACCCGGTCTCTTTTAAGACTCTGCTATGATGCCATTTCATCAGCAAACATTGAAAGGAAAACGCTAATCATATGTAGTTCAATAAATAGACTATTATATATATTTTTTAAAAAATCTACTGTTTATATAATATTAAAGTGCTACAAAGGTACCTCTGTATAAACGCTCTCTCTCTCTCTCTCTCTCTCTCTCTCTCTCTCTCTCTCTCTCTCTCTCTCTCTCTCTCTCTCTCTCATGGGTTACATTCTATTTCATTCGAATCAATCCTTGTCAAATTGCACTAATCGTCGGAAACTCGTGTAACCCTTTTTATGTTTCCGATCCAATCAAGGAATATAGTGCTAGTGTTCATCATTTTCTTTTTTTTAAGATGAAAACAGTGGTGTCAATAAACACCCAGATGACTATGGGAGATTTTCAAATATAATGTAATATTTAATAAATTCAAATTTTTTTACATAATATCCTAGACCTTCTAAATGTAGATAATTTATCAAACAAATGACAAACACACACCATAAATGCTTTAACATTTATTCTTTTAAATGTCACAGATAGGTGTATTTCAATTCGTAATGATTAATCATTGGAATCCGAAGAACTTTTTGATTCTGTATCGAAAGCTGGGAGATGTTATCTCTGTTTTTTCTTTGGGACCTGAAATAATATGGGTAATACTTCGTCAAAGTATGCACACACAAAGTCACATTTTTTTGGTGGTAAAAATGAAATTAACAATATATTTTTTTCAATATTTGATTAAATGCAAGTTATTGTCTATATATACGTGGTCACAATTTTGGCTCAATTTTATTTTTGAATTTGCATGGTTTACAATGCTTTAGTAATGCATATCTAATGATCTACCAAAATTTGAGCGTTGTTCATAAAATTTAAAGCAAGATACAAACTCTCAATTCTTTGGTAGGTAAACCAGGCTCGTGCTTTGTTTATGTTTAAAAAATATTACTTAACCCGCGTTATGTCTTTTTTCTCCAATGTCGCCACCTTCATAAAAAACGTTCATATGTGAATAAACCTTAATATACCATAGCCACATTGTCGCAATGTTGCTAAATATTTACACACGGTATTTCCTTAAATTACATTGTTCTAAATACATGTAAATGTAAAAAAAAAATGTTCTTACCCTTATTTTTCTTCCAGGTCTCTTCAGAAACTCCAAAATTCGTCCCTGACTTTTTCAAAAAATTAAAAAGAAAGATACCAACTAAGTCAGAATGTTTTAAGTTGACTTAATAATATTACGATATCTTCATTTTATTGAGAGAGAGAGAGAGAGAGAGAGGAATTCTTACCAATCCGTCTTCTGGATTTCCAGATTCTCTCCTTAATAATAATAAAACGTAAAAAAGGTCCGGTGTTATCAATCGTATCAATTTTATTGAAAGGACCAGCATTGCAGCAATTACAGGGAAAGAAACAATAACCACAATTTTCTAAAATTCAAATCTTGATTTTAAAATCAATTCCTGAAGCAATCTTATTTAAAACATATCCTTGCAAATACTTGTGGAATATAATTCATGTATTTCACCAATTATTGAAAAACAAATATCTAGATATACATGCATAAGACAAAACCTTACCCAGAACAAGATGGCCTGTTGTTGTTCATGTCTTTGGGGATCATCTTTGTGAAAGACTCCTGGGTCATTCTATCCAAGTTTAAAGCACGCGCATAGGCTCTCTGTGTAAAAAGAATTAAAATACCTCCTTAGTCATAATTTAGATGCGAAAATATCATCTACAATGAGCGCACCATGTATACATGTACTTACGTCCACTCTGCTGTTAAATTTCTGCACTTCAGTCCTAGCAAAAGTTAGTACTAATAATGTTTCCTGCAGAGAGAAAAAAAGTCGTATGATTCTTCGATTTGATATCTTAATTTACCAAAAAACGCAATTACCTGAAAATAGCAAAGTAATATAGAGATACAACTTCTTATGAAAATCTCAGAAATATCATGTATGAAAACCAATAATAGTGTATAAATATCAGGAAAACTAATCATAATATACAATTAAATTATTAATTACGCGAGTAAAATACAGCGTTTACAGTATGATCATTTCAGAATACTACACGCTAGCCCTAACTGTCGCTGAAAATCATATGTAATTAGTTTGGATGTATTTCACACGAAAAGTTTGGGTAAGTTTTACAAAGTATAAAGTTATACGAAATAAAAAATTATACTTACAATCTCGAGCGCTTTGATGGTTGTTTCGCTGCTGCAAAATCGAAAAGATCTTTCCATCCTAAATTTGATATACATGAGTTATTCTTCTCTTTTTTTCGTAGAGTAATAGGAGGAGATGCAAGCGTTTCTTTTAAGTACTGCAGCGTGGAGGATATTTAAGCCGAGTTTTATTGTTTATTTTTTTAAAAGAACTGCAATTTTAGGTACGACACGGATATTATATGGAACGCCATAGCTGCCTTATGTGCCTATTTCATGTAAAGATTATGGAACGCCATAGCTGCCTTATGTGCCTATTTCATGTGAAGATGGTGCTTTATTATATTATGCTGTGGTTATTTCATGTGAAGATGGTGCTTTATTATATGAAGGTGGTGCTTTATTATATGAAAATGGTGCTTTATTATATGAAGATGGTGCTTTTTTATATGAAGATGGTGCTTTATTATATGAAGGTGGTGCTTTTTTATATGAAGATGGTGCTTTATTATATGAAGGTGAAGCTTTATTATATGAAGATGGTGCTTTATTATATGAAGATGGTGCTTTTTTATGTGATGATGCTTTTTTATGTGAAGGTGCTTTTTTATGTGAAGATGGTGCTTTTTTATATGATGGTGCTTTTTAATGTGGAGGTGGTCACTCGGAACTCCTCTTATTTTTTAATACTGGGTTAACCATTTATATATTATCTCGAAATATTGAAAGTAAAACAAAAAATTGATGCGATCAAAATCCATTTGATACGCTAGTTCCTCTTTTTTCTAGCACAATTAGTATATAAGCCATCGAAAAGATCTAGCTGTGTACGACTTTACTTCAACCGAACTTACATCTATTAAGTGACAACTATATAATGACGGAATATTACAAGAATTAAAGCCTAGTAACGTTATCCTGAAAAGCAGAAAATTGAATTTGATAATTATTTTGTGTTTAAGCGAAGGTTATGCCCTAGCAATCTGATTAAAATAAGATCTTTGATCCGCTCTTAATTGGGAGTTGATTTTAATCAACTCTCCTATGCAGTTACTCAGACAAACCGAAAGTGAAACAGTGTTTGGACCTAATCACAAATCATCGCTGCTGACAAGACTTAATTCTTGAACATAATTGATAAATTCGATGTAATGTATGCTAAAGCATTGTTTTTCAAGGAAACTTACTTATGAATAGCTTGAAAATAGTCAGATTTTAAATGGTACGAACAATTTAGATATTTTTTTTAGTCGTATGTATTCCTACGCCAAGTTCAATATAGTCTCGTTCAGCTCGGCGCTCGGCTGTCTCCATAAATCTCCGACAAGCAGAGAGTCTCCCTTGCTTGTCGGAGATTTACGGTGTCAGCCGAGCGTTTGGTTGAACGAGACTATAGAGTTCAATATTGCATGGATCCATACAATTTTATAGAAATATTTCTATTACTGATACATAGTTTGATTGAATTATTTTCATCTTTAAATATTATTTAAGATGATTCATATGGGGGGTTTCTCGACATTCTTGACGAAAAAGTCCAAAAATTCATATTATAAAAATGTGCGTTATTCAAATACAAATTAGAAAATACATGTACTTGTCATGCAAAATAACATATCATTGATTTTAAAATAAATAAACATCGACAAAATCAACTCTCGTAAGTTCTTCAGTACTCCTCTTTAACCTAAGTGGTGAGTTGGAGGAAGAGCTCACATTCTGAGTGTTTCAAAACAAAATATTATAAAAAAACCCAAACAAATAAAGGAACGGATTGAGGATCTGATTTTAAACAGACTGATGCCCTAGTTGATAGGATTTGACTTGAAGATAAAGTAAGGGAAAGTCACAGGGAGAGGTCTACTATACTATAATATAGCTCAAAGAGGCCCCTTTATAAGTGGTAAAGGCAAAAGTAAAATGTCGAGAAATACTGAAAAAATATTGTATTATTCAATTAATCATATTTGTCAATTCAGTTGAGATTAAGTCGTAAAGTTCATCTCGTAACATAAATACTTATTATGCTAAAAAAGAGAAACTAGCAATTGTGTATTAAATGGATTTTAACTGTATCAATTTTGTTCTAGTTTCAAAATTTCGAGATAATAAATGTTTAACTCAGTCTTCAAATATAAAGTTCCGAGTGACCATCTTTACATTAAAAAGCACCATCACATAAAAAAGCACCATCTTCATATAATAAAGCACCATCTTCATATAACAAAGCACCATCATCACATAAAAAAGCACCATCTTCATATAATAAGGCACCACCTTCATATAAAAAAAGCACCATCTTCATATAATAAAGCACCATCTTCATATAATAAAGCACCATCTTCACATAAAAAAGCACCATCTTCATATAAAAAAAAGCACCATCTTCATATAATAAGGCACCATCTTCATATAATAAAGCACCATCTTCATATAATAAAGCACCATCTTCACATGAAATAAACACAGCATAATATAATAAAGCACCATCTACGTATAAAATAGCCACAGAAGGCAGCTATGGCGTTCCATAACATTACTTCAGATTAGAATCAGAAGGCAAGAGTTCAACTATACTGTATCTGCGATATTACTAATCATTCCAATCATATTCACCTTTTCATCGAATAATATGTATACGGCACAAAAAATTTACAGATGAATGAGTAGTGTATAAATTTGCATTAGCCTTAATTTCTTTTCTTTCTTTTTTTTCTTGTCAAAAACTACGAAAATCTGACATTTTAACAAATCATATAAAACAATTTTTAAGAATTTTATATATTGAGTAAACTTGGTTTATATATTTTCTTAAACCTTCTAATTTAAGGCAAATCTAAAATAGATAATGAAATTTATTTCAAGAACGATAACTCCAAAACAAAGAACAATAACTCTAAAAAATCTTGGCAAATACATGTACGCAATAAATAAAATACGGTATACATCATAAACGTCTCCTTAAAAAAAAAGAAATCGTTTACTCAATGGAATCGGATGACCTACACAGAGAATTTAAAGAAAAGCTGAACATGGAGAAAATTCTCTCTCTCTCTCTCTCTCTCTCTCTCTCTCTCTCTCTCTCTCTCTCTCTCTCTCTCATGCATGCGTTTTTACTACAAAATATTGACCACGAATTCGTTAATGAAAAAATGATTGACCCCTTTTTCCGCAACAAACGATGGTGCGTCCGAATGTTCCAAAAGATTGACTGCTTTCATAAAAAGAACACTTTATGAGGCAAGTCATGGGAACACTTCGATAAAAAGGTTCAAAACAGCTACCGATGAAGATATTTAAAAGGATTGGTTTCTCCATCATTTTTATGATATAATTAAATAATTGAAAATAGGACAAAGGCTGTTTTATGTCTTTGATAGTTTACATTACTGGGCAAAACCTTCTAATATGGCTTCAAATTAGGTAAGTTTTACTATTTTTCCATTTTTAGCGTCGATTACTATGGCAACGGTTACCCCTAGCAACCAACTTTTAATGGTTTTTTGCGTTTTACACCTAGGTGTGTCCATGTATGAAATATAAGGAAAATTGGTGACTATGCGTGGCCAGACCGTTTTATAAATCTTTGATTCTTACATACATGTAGAATTGATCTTAAAATGTTTCAGGACAGCTGACAGCTTCAATAAGACGAAGCACAAAAAGGGATGTTAAAACTATACAAAGTAAGTATTTTTTAAAATATTTTTAAGGTGACTCCATACTCGTAAAATTCTCTGAGGAAAGTTGAAAAACTGAACTGATTTCAACTAAATAGACTTAAATGTCATCAATTGTTAGAAAAAAAATACATGTCATTACACTTTTTGAGATGCCAGATAAACATAAACTAAAGCATATTTTAGCATCAGAAAACTGTATTTTTGTGTTAAAAGTGAAATCTTGTAGGCAGAAATTGTAATGTCAACTTTATCAGAAAACTAAAATTACAAAAATATTTTAAAATTAATCGTTGGAATAAGAACAAGAGGCCCATGGGGCCACATCGCTCACCTGAACAACAATGGGCGTTCAAAAGATATTGTGCCATATAGTCCCTCGGTAGAATAACAAAAAATATTGTCAAGTATTCGAATTTTACACTTATTTTTGCATACACGTAATCTTTGACATTGTACCTTCATGAGATACTATTTTTTACCAGAATAAGAAAATCCTACGCAAGATATAAAACTAAACATTTGGTAGGTGTACACTGTTAAGTTGTTAACTTCCAATTCCTTATAATATTCGTTCTGCCCCCCCCCCCTTTGTAAAGTGATCAAAATATATGAGAGCATATAGGTATATTTTTTTCATCAACTACTTACTAGTTATTGTATTTTTAAACAAAATATAATAGTTAATGTATTTAATTTAAAAAATACTTCATGTATAGATGTGAAGAAGAAAATTGTACCTCAATGTGCTCAATTCCTCAAATTTAAAACATTCAAAAATTTAATTTGTCTTCTCCATTATAATTAAATGACTGTTATTTACCTCGCGTACAAACCAGGATAATTTTCCGCTTTAATATTTTCTTAGGAATAGCGATAAATACTTTATCCCCGCAACAGAAATGTGTCAGAACTATGGAAATTGTTTCAAAGATGTCGTTTTTATTTACTCGTGTTTGAAAAACTATCAAAATTGATGTAAATTTCACATTTTTTATTGTATAAAGAGGGGGCCCCAGTGAGTAGGTATATACAGAATATCATTCTTTTATTTTGTTTTTACAAGTATTTAACATACTCTAATTCATATAGAATTTCTAATGTTCAACCAAAATAAATTTCAGCGTTAATTGTAGAATTATAAGCAAGATACAGAGCTCACAGTTCGCCTAGGTTTGAGTCATATTTTGTTCACATGAGTTTATTACATTCAGCTTAAGATTTTTAACTTGGTATTTCCTATTCAGCATTTAAAATGGAAAAAAAGGAATGGTCTAAGATTTTCAATTCTTTTATTCACTCAAGACCATGTTCACTGGTTTTTAAGGTTCAAAATCAGTTTATACAAATGTACATAAACACAGTCCAGGATCACATGTACAGTAGGAGTAATAATGACGAAAAAAGGTTAAGTTTACAATACAATTATTTGTTAAAGTTGGTTTCTGGAAGAACAGACTATGAAAATTTTCTTAATAGATATTGACAAACTTTTTATTTTTTTAATCTTTAGTTTTTAAGATCTGTGTACAAACATAGAATTGTGAGCAAATCTCTGTATCTTGCTTATAATTCGAAGCTTAAAGAGACAGTACGGCGCGTCTTATCAAAAACCCGACTTGAAAAAATTTTCCGATCAGGTTTGGTATTTTTGTACTACTTATGAATGTATAAACTTTCAGTAAATTACAAAGTTCTCCGTGCAATAAATCTAATTATATCATTAAAATTAATAATTACGTATAACCTATCACATAAATACATTGCAACGTGTTCGGGGTTCAGCTTTCTATAATATTACGCATGCGTATTTACTGTAAACAAAACACATGCAGGGCTCGCGAAGAATCTCCTGGACAGGTTTGTTGATAAAAATATGTCTTTTCTACTTCTCATATGTAAAAACTGTTCAAAGTTTTTAAAATAACCACAATTATTATTTTGTAAGCATGTATTCTTCGTGTTTATCATAGGAGTTGCTACAACCTTAATCTATTTTTATAAATGAGGCCCCTTGAGGGGTATTTGACATATATATATCTATTCATTTTAAAATGAACCTGAATTGGTAAACCATTTATAAATTATCGAGAAAGAAAGGATGTGTTTCATTTAGGGAATCGCTTTAGCCTCGTTTTCCATGATGACCGTAGTGGGACGAAGATCTTGTAGTTTTCAGCACGTGTCAATTACTGTCAATCAAAGTCCACGTGGTACAAATAAACGATATAAGATTATTCCGGTTTGTACGACCCTTGAATTTCCGGAAGCTCAAAATTACGTTAATTAAGTATGTGAAAGAGATTTTCATGTATTTCAACTTTTACAATAAACGTTCTTTCTTATTTCCTAACTACACAATAGGTAAATCTGTAGTTATTCACACATGTGTTTTCAGCTGTACTGTCTCTTTAACACTCAAATATGGTTAGTAAATAGAAATTGTAAACAATTATACACAAGAAACATCCACTATAACAAATAAGGAACACAATTTATTTTTTCGAAATGAATCATATATATATACATGTATATACCTACATATTTCCGTCAGCGATATCAAACTCTATTTAAACTGAATAAACTCGAGAAAATGCCGAGCATCTCAACAAAACCTATTGCATTAATCTACCATTACGCAAAAGATACTGCCGAATTACCGATAGAATGAATTGTATTTCAGTAATTTTTTATACATCAGATTTTGCTTAATTTGCGCAGGTAAACAGTTAACTGTTTAATTTAACGAAGTCTCTGTTTGATTTAATACGTAAAAATCACGAAATAAAGACGATAGTTCCCAGGTTACAAAGCATAAATAATTAAAACGAAACGAAAATCAGAACAAGCTAACACCAACGTCATGTGTGAAAAGTGTCAACGCATTGAAATATTTAGCCTCAATTTACTTCACAAAATCGGCACCAATATATTTTGCATGTTTCAAAAATTTCCTTTCATACGCAAACTGTTGCACAACAAGCAAATTCATCATAGTCAGATCGACCCTTTTTCGTATAATGTCATGGCTGCTTTAAGGTGGCTCGACACACCAATGCATTATTTGATGGATCGATGAAGAATCATTTTTGAGAAATGATTATACAAAAATGACACCTATATCGGCCTCTGATTATTTTACATGAATTTTTTTGTATTTTTTTATAGAAACCGGAAACATCGTTTTAGCTGCGAACAAGATATGTTAGAGCTAAAAATTTGTTATCAATTAATGCACAATACAATTATCTATAAATATATATAAAATACGGCCAGATAAACTTTGAAATATTTTTGTAAAAAAAAATATTTATGAAAATGAAAAAAAGGATTGTAGATATTTTTTAAATCTATGGATAAAAACTGCAGATAAACTGTTACTCACATTTAACAATTGCTGTACAATCATATTTCAACAAGAAATTGAAACCAAATAGTGAAATTAAAGAAAAAATGGAAAATTTTAAAATTGAACCGATCCCGATTGTAATTAAACTGATCCCGAACGAAATCACATAAAGTTAGAATGAATCAGAATTTCGCAAAAATTTCAGGTTGTTTAGCTGTAAAATGGTTTCGTCATTTTCTAAATTTATAATTTATATCAATTACATAGAAAAAAAACTGCAGTTTATTTGTAAAATTTCAATTTTAAAATAATTCTGATCGGGATCAGTTTTTTTTCAATCGGGATCGGTTAAAATTTGATAAATAGCAAATTTTCCAAAATTTCGCATTTTCATTTCAATTTCTTTGTAAAACATCATTGTTTAGTAAATAGTTTATGTGACTATATGTTATTTTAAAAATTTTATCCATAGATTAAAAAGATATTAAAGAATTACAATTTTGATTTTCAGAAATATTTTTTAATTAAAAAATAAAACACTTGACCAAACGATCTTTGGCATGAATTTATTTATTATTATATTACACATTAATTGACAACAAGTTTAAAGCTCTAATATATTCTGTTTGTCTGCCAAACGGTTTTTCCTATTTCACTGAAAAAATACAAAAAAATTCGTATAAAATAACTGAAAGCCGATATTGATCTCTGTTTTGTGGAATCATGTTTCAAAAAAGATTCTCTATCGCTCCATAAAATAAAATTTTGATGTGTCGAGGAACCTTAAACAAAGAACCTCGTTTTAGAAGTATGGAATACGAGTCTTGGTAAAATGGGCATGCAAACCCGGGCCGTGGCAAAATAAAAGCCGGTGCAGATCGACAATCGTCAATTCCAAATACGCATTATTTTGCACAATATTAACAGCGAATACAAATATACTGGTCCATCAAATATCCTGAAATTTTAATGAGATTGGCAGATTAATAACTGCCAATCTTTTGTTTTGCCCAGACCAAGTCTTGCTTACCCATTTTACCGGATGCCAAACGCGAAGCTGAAACACGCCTTTCCTTTATTATTATTTTCGTAATAACTCAGATTTGCACTTAATTTTTGCAATTTATATTTTCCTTCCCATAAGGATAATTTATGCTAAACTACGTTGAATTTGCCTCGGTAGTTCTTCAGAAGAAGATTTTTAAAAATGCACCCCCCCCCCTTTTTCTACAGTTTCAAGGTTGTCTCCGCTTAGAATACAGATCAGACTTTTATTTCTGCAATTTATCTTCGCCCTCCAATAAGGATGCTTTGTGCCAAATTTGGTTGAAATTGGATTGGCGGTTTTAGAGAAGAAGTTCAAAATGTAAAAAGTTTACGGACGGACAGACAGACGGACAGACAGACGACGGACAAAATGTGATCAGAATAGCTCACTTGATCTTTCAGCTCAGGTGAGCTAAAAACTATAGCATTTAGCCATACAACTGAGAGAAAAGTCAGAAAAAGAGTTATTTCCCCTTTGCATAGATAAGATGTATAAAAATTTGGAAATTTAGGATAAAATTAAGTGCGAAAATATCATGAACCTACCATTAATTCTAATTACATCCATGTGATTATATTCACATAAAATAAATAAAACTACCTTGCACAATTTTTAAAGAATTCAAAGTTTTACAAAAAAGTGTGACATCACAGAACATTGGATCTACTTTAAATTTAAAAAACTTATAAATAAATTCCATACTCAGTTGTTAAAATTTATATATTTTGTGTGTTTTAAATATCTATTCTAAAGAAACTTTACTCAAAATTATGACAAAATATAAACAAAACGTACGTAAGTGGAAATCGGGGAGGGGTATTAACAAAAAAGCAATTTAAAAATCAGCAAAAATAAGAAAAAATGCCTAGTTTACAATTCTTTTAAATTCAAAAAAAATGAATTTTTTTTTTAGGTCACCTGAGATTACTCAGGTGACCTATTCCTATCCGTTTTTGTCCGTCGTCGTGCGTTAACAATTTTACATTTTTAACTTCTCCTTAAAAACTACAAGGCTGATTGTTACCATTTTTTGGTGTAAGGCATCTCTATGGAAAGAGGAATCTAAATTGTGAAATTCGTGGCTCTCCCATCCCCTGGGGCGCCACATGTGGGGCCAAATATGCAAACAAATAAAAAGAAGCCAAATTTTCAAAAATCTTCTTCTCTATTCCCACACACGTGAGGAAAAAACTGATTGCATAGTTATGATGTCCATGAAGCCCTCTACCAAAATTGTGAAATTCATGGCCCCTGGATCAGGGGTTCTGGCTTTAGGGTGGGGCCAATATGGCCATACAGAAAAAATGTATTATATCTTAGAAGATCTTCTTTTCTTCTCCCATATATATTTGTTAAAAAACGAAATGCCTGGTTATAATGTCCGTGAAGCCCTCTACCAAAATTGTGAAATTTACGACCCGTTTGTTAGGGGTTCAGGACATAGGGTGGGACCAACATGGCCATAAAGTAAAAATGTATTAAATCTTTAAAAAATCTTCTTCTCTACTCCAACACGTGTGGGGGAAAAAATACATGGTTATGATGTCCACTAACTCCTCTACCTAAATTGTGAAATTCATTGCCCCTGGGTCAGGGGTTCAGGACATGGAGGGGGGGGGGGCAATATGGCAATATAGTGTTAATGCATATAATGTTAAAAACTTTCTTCTCTATTCTCACACATCTGTGTAAAAACTGACTGATAATTATGTTTCCAGGAAGTCCTCTTTCAACTTTTATGTCCCCTGGAGTATGGATATAAAAATTAAATTATCTTGTTTACTCCCACATACTGAAAGGAAAACCGAATTCATGATTTTGTAGACCAGATCTTTAAGTTTTTCGTCAAAATTATAGGTTTAATAGTTCTTTTTGAAAGATTTCGGGCAGGGAGGAACCTAATTAATTAAATGCATACATGAGACTCCTCGACAAGTTTGTGTATGGGTTATATGCTACTCTTGTAACCGTTAAGGGCAATTGGCCGTTGAGAAACGTTTGATTTGAATTTTTTTTTTACAATTGATGCTGCCGATCTCAACTCCAAAATATGAACATTTTATGCTGAAGCTCGTCCATATATATATATAACAACAGAAAATACTGAATATCAGAAGAATACCACGAAAAACATTCAAGTATGCATGACGTTAACACTAAAAAATGTTCAGTTGCATCATTAAAACTTCTCATTTACAAAACCGATCCGAACGCAAATACTTTGTTCGATCACTGCACAAAATAAACGATTAATAATCTCAACGAGGATACCTGGTATTTAGAAAACCCAATGTAAAAATATCACTTTTCCAATCATATTATCTCGCTTTTTGTTTTGTATAGTTATCGTTCGTGGTTCGTGAATACCCATATATAACAGAGAGCGAGATGAAAGGTCTAAGAAGATTGGGGAATAAGATGGCGCAAATGCCCATTCGGTTTTGTAGTGAAATACAATTTTGAATTATTTTTTTCCCAATTAAATCTATTCAAATATATCATAATATAAGTTTGCAAAGCACAATATCTAACTATATTCAGTTTTTAATATATTTAACAAAATATAAGAAAAAAAAAACATTGTCTGTAATTTTGGTGGTATCGAACCCATAACATAAAAACCCTAAATATTTAAGGTTAGCTTATTTCAAGTACTCTATTATATTTTTGATATTTATGATATTTTTAATGTACAGTGGGTCATCTCTCCACGTTTTTGTTGATTGAAATCAGTTTGTTTTCCAATAACCCTTATTTAGACTATGAGAAAAATATGGAGCACAGACCCACTCTATAAAAGAAAATGCCTTGAAGTTCTAAAAAATGACAGTATTTGCAGGTTTAAATTTTGATACGTATACGCCTGTTTGAGTCAACATATTCCAAGTATTGAACTTATACATAGGATAAAAATAAATGATTTGTTAAATATATATTGTTTTAAATGATTTCTTTAAAAAATATCAGATTTATTGATACTTTAATTTTTCAGTAGCTTGTCCGACTATGTATGGGCATTTTACACGCCTTATCCACCCATCTTCTTTAATTAGATCGCCAGTTTTTAAAATTCATGTGCGACTTATCCAGCATGCAAAATGTTAGGAAAGGTACACTGCACACTGCATCAGAGATAAAAACAAATCAAAGTACTGAAAGTACTGACACGAGTTGATGCTTCAGAAATCAGACATTTATTGCCCCTTTTCTGCTCTCAATAAGCAGAACTTGAAATGAATAATAAATAAAGTATATAGGTATCTTATTATACTAAGCCAAAACATATCAAAGATAAAAATCATGAATCATGAAAGATCATTTTGTAAAAAAAGTAATTATATAGAGGAGCATATCTAATAAAATATTCTTTAAATTGACTTCGACAGAACATTTTAAATTTCATTTTTCCTTTTTCTTTATGTTCAGAATGGTTAATTTGGGAATTTTTAATGTCTTGCCAAAATTTAAAAGTCATATATTGAGTTAGAAGCACGATAATGAGTTTATATTTCTTTGTTTCGTAAACAAAACCCGTGTCTTGTTATTGTTTACATATGTGTTTTGTTAGTATGAATTTCCGTCAAATGTTGCTGTTCTGTTGATAATAATATTATTATATAGAGGGATGTTCGGCCATCTTGTACATTTGAGGGTCAAAATGTAAATATATAGAACTGGTTTTTTTGCCCAAAACTGATTAAAACAGTTGTCATAACATAAAAAGGCAATAAATATGAGTTTAACTTGTTGTTTAGTCTGCAAATTACGCATACAAAAACAGGAAAACAGTACAACACCTTTTTAAAAGCTGCATGATCCGATTTTATATCAAATTTTGTGTACGCTTTTAATCGATGGTTATGCTAAGTATGCGTATAATAACAGACATTGCAGTAGTTTTCCCGGTCAATTAAGCCATATTTCAATGGGAAAAATTATAGTTTTTTTTTAACAAAACAAACGTCAAAAAAAGGGTATTGCGTTATTTCGCCTCAAATTAAAATTCGCCCCTGAAGTCGAGGCGGGGATGATTGTATTAAGACTTTGACATCGAGTGTTAATGTGAGTTGTGGCAAAACAAAAATAAGATAAAAAAAGATTAACAGATGCATGTTTAATGTGTCAGCATTTACATTCACAATTGATAAGAATGTTATATAAGATGTAATAACATCAGTGAGCAAGAGTTTTCAAGTAAAAGGGCTGTTCACCATGCACGTGTGTAATCCTGATTTAAAAATAGATTAGCCATACATGTAGTTCAACGGTGGAAAGGGGGGGGGGGGGTGATCGCAGCAAGTTGTTACAAATTGTTTATTACGGTACAATGTAAGTAATAATTGGTCTTGGATTGTCATTATTACCAAAGAATCGTCAGTTTGGATTAAAACAAATATATATTCATATAGCTTGAATGTTTACTGGAGGAACTAAATCGCCGAAGCGGGGTGTGACCCGACTTTCGATCGATTGGGCGATTTCATTCATCTTGAAAGGGGCACAAAACTCGTTTGTCTTACTAAATGTACATCAATACTACATTAAACAATCGCTGGTCAAGTGTGTGCGTTAATTCGATAGATTTCTTCTAAAACATTCGATCCAAAGTAAAATATATGTAATTGTTACAAAACAAATGTCAAAAAATTCATTTTTCCCCCCTCCCCATGGATCAATGCCAATAGATGAGTTCATTCAAACCATCGGATCGAGATCTTAGCTCTTGCGTGAATGGTAAAACAGGACCTCGCGCCAAAATGTCTCATTTATAGTTTTTGCGCGTCGATTAGCGGCCGCGTCCAAATGGGACCACAGAAGAATACTCCAGCACACCGTGTGTACATATCGTAGGCACGTAAAAACGGGGTTGGGGAGTGGGGGCTGCTTCTCCCTTTTTTGCAGCAGACACATTTCTTAACTTTACATATTTAATAAATGAAAATTGTCGGAGCATGTAATAAATGAAACTGAAAATAAGGAATCTAATTGAAGTAACAATTAGGATTTTTTTCATGATTTTGAGAATTCGCCCTTTTATTAATTGCTTGTCAAGATGTTTTGGATAAAGCTTCCCCACACACTTTCTAAAGCAATACGTGCTTGAATATCCTTTCCTATTTCCGATGGTTGGACATTTAATAAAAAAAAAATTAATTGCGCACTTTTTTTCACACGACCAGTCAGGCTAGTACACAGAAATTTAACCCGACCGGACCTATCGTTTACTAGACATTGTCGGTCGGACGTGCTTTAGTGTCAAACCCTGATACATGTACATGCACTATAATTTATGATCAGCAGCGAAAAATTAAAATTCATTTCTTTGAATGCCTAATGCCTAATTAAAACATACATGCTTCCATTGAATAAATTTGTTTAGTCAGGCAAGCTTTTTGGAAAGCTATTACTTGTATATATATATCTTCTATACCGGTACCTTATTATTTGGTATATTTTTTATTATGAAAAAAATGTATAACGCCTGTGACTGTGATTTATTGTATCTACTTCACTGAGAGCAAACCGTCAATATGATCATATGATGGTCTTCCTCAAGTTATTATACTTCTTTTCAGAACCTTGTTCCATTTTTACATTACATTTCAAACCATTTTTACAAAACTACATGGACACAAGATTTTAAAGGGTTTTATAAATCACAGGCACGTGACGTTTTAAACTTTTCTCTTTAGAATTATTTTTTTTCATTTACAGAAAAAAAGATTTTAAAAACGTCAGGTGCCTGTGTTATATCTGAACAATAAAATACTTTCTTTGGTGATTCATGGGAGATATGAAGGTGGCGACATTCCAGAAAAAATACATTATCCGCGTTAGCGGGTTCTGTAAATTTTTTCTGCAATGATCCCTACCTTTTAAAACCCAAATGAATCACCAAAGAAGCATTTTATTGTTGTTATTTACATCTTTTTAACAAATTAATAAATTGATTGTAAAAAGTAAGTAAAATTCACAAAACTACTGTTAATGTACATCAGTACGTTAGCTAAAAGAAACACCAAAATCGTCTCAATGATTATTATATATTCCGTGATCTTTCTTAGGTTGCTGCATAGTTTTTGACCAATCGATAAACGGGGCTTGTAGATTTCAGTCTTGTTGTTTTTATTATATAGCATTTAAAGTTATTCTACATTGATATATAATTATAATATAAAATTCAAATCATTACACCAAAAAGCAAAAAAAAAAAAACACATTAAAAACTAGATGCTGTCATTAGACAGTAATACCCGCACCAAGTGTTTATCCCTAAATAACACTGTTTTGTACCAGTTTAACTAAAAATGAAGGCTACATGCAAGCTCTGGTAATACATTTAAAATTATAATTTTCATAACTGAAGGATGAGATCCCTTCCCATATAATAATACACATGAGCAGCATTTTATGTGCAATTTGGGGTAGAACTGTTTGTAGTGAATTTTCAGTTAATAAATAATTTTAACATTTCATGTCATAGAAAGTATAATGGTCTATATAATTATTACAAACAAAATTAAAAATTAAATTATGCCCTCTCCCCGTGCCGGTTGCCGGATTTATATTTACGTCTGTGTGCCTACATGTACATCATCGTGTGCACAGATTTAGAGATGGGGTGGGAGTGAGAGGTCCAGACCCCCCTCCCCATGAAAATTCATTTATATCAATTGTAAAATTACCAAAAATACACCTTGGACCCCAATGCTCTTACAGACATGTAAACGCTCTAACCCATTGCGCTTCAATGTTAGGTAACATTATTTGGGGGATAAATATTTAATTAATATCTAATATACTTTATTGTTTATCTCAATAGGAAGTATACATTACAATATGCAGGTGTCCCGCACCACCTTAAAGCTGTTATTTACCTAATAAAATAGTGCAAGTGGATTTGAAGAATAGGTAATTAAAATACATGCATGTTACAAATAACTGTTCTTTGTCTGAAGTTACGTACACAACACAGGTCTGCAGGTCTCATTAGCGGGTACTACTTTTACCCAGCTCTTCGATTAGATGGGTTCACGAGTATACTGTGATACATGTCTGTGTTTTCCATATGCAGAAAAGGATTAGTTAAGATCAGCTAAAGGAATTCGTTATTGTGTTTTAATTGGATTATCATTATGATGTTGACCAATATAGGTAAGCATAATACATGTAGTAGCAGTAGCACAATATAATGAGATGCCAGCATACATAAGTTCTACTCTCACTTTCTAAATGTGATTTCCCTTTGACAGCATACTGTACCATCATCTTTTAATATTTAAATAAGCTTATCATCGTTACCTATCCTATCGCATTTGTAAAGTTTCTGTCATATTTTTAGTTGCAAAAGTTATTTTTTTCATTTAATTGTCAGACTTGCACTATTTAGTCGACCCCATATTGACCCTGTATAAACAATTTCTTATTAAATTTGTGTATTACATGTAAGTAAGTGTAGACACTTAAAATTATCATTTTCATATGAGTACTAGTAGGAAGGAAGGAGTATTTCTTTCTTAATGTAATATAATGCATCAAATAGAATATAGGTCATGACCTCATGGGACTGTTCTGACCCCACGAAACAGGAAAATACAAAATCTCTTCTGCATCAGATGGTGTAAAGTACATTAATGACCCCCAGGTGTTGTCTTTAACCCCCCCCCCCCCACCAATGCAGTATCGACCAATGCTGATTTTCGAACTTGACCAAAGTATTAGTAGTATAAACATTTGGTATGAATTTAATGAAAATCCGTCAAAATTTGTAGGCATGAGAGCGCTAACAAGGTCAATTTTTGGATAAAACGGAGTCATTATTGTGGTCAAAGTCCCATAACTCCAACAAAAAGTATTGACCAATGCTGATTTTCGAACTTGACCAAGGTATTAGTGGTATAAACATTTGGTATAAATTTAATGAAAATCCGTCAAAATTTGTACGCATGAGAGCGCTTACAAAAAAGTGTGACGGACGGACGCACGGACACACGGACGCACGGACGCACGGACCCACGGACGGAAGCCCGGCATTTCTATGTCCCCACTCGGCGTTACGGCGGGGGACAAAAATGTAGGAGGAGTTCGAGGAAGAAGGTTTTTTTGTGAAAAAACGTCATTTCTTACCAATTATTTGACCCCCAGGACTAACAGAGAATTTTTGAAACCTTTTTACAAAACAACATGATACCCCAAATCAAACTCCAAGAGTTCAGTTTGCTGGTTTATAAGATGTAAGAGCAGTTTGAGAAAGTAAAACGTGAAAGACGGACGGACGGACGGACGAACGGACAGACGGACGAACGGACAGACGGAACAGGGTAACAACAATATACCTGAACTTTCTTTAGAAAGTGCGGGTATAACAAAATGACAAAAGTCTACTCATGCCCAAAATGCATACCATTTCAATTCAATTCAATTCAATTTCTTTATTAACCAATTAAGGGCCCTCAAGTGGCAAACTGCCATCTTATAGACTGGGTAAGATAGTTTGCCTCTGTTTATCAAACCGATTTGTAAAAAAAACCCATCATGTTTATGATACTATTTCTTAAACAAAACTATATATCGCCACACAGTAACTACCACGCTAATCTATTTATAATCTATGACGTACATGTATATAAACAGGCGCACAGTTCCCGATGTGCATATTGCAGGGCCACATTGACCTTCAACTCGACGAAAGATCAAACCACATAGACCCCCCTCCCCCAGCTCTTGATTATTTTCAACTCTTGTGCTTCAATTCTTTGTTTTGTCACACTGAAATCATTTCACGTTTGATAAAGTGTAAGTAATGAAACGCATTTATGTTCTTGAATTTCCACTCTTGTGTAGGAAAACGTTAAACGTCCAACACTGAGCTGAGCTCATCTGCATGAAAGCGATTACATCGCGGATATCACTGTAGTTAATATACGTTAAATTAAATTATAGCGACATTTTTATCAGTCAATTGAATGTTCTTTGTTATGAAGAAACATACTTGATATGTTTTATACAATTTATTGATGGCAACAATAATGTATCCTTAGTATATGAAATGTGTCAGAAGATTTTCCTTGAACCTATATTCTTGTGCGGATTGATATCAATTAACAAAAAGAAAATCATAATTTTCTGTTGATTAAAATACGTTGATAACAAAATTTACCTCCTATAAAAGAAGTCATTCTTTCAAGATTCATATCATTGCATTTTGATAATTGATGTATTAGTTTGACCATCAATACGAAAATGTGATTTAACCCAGTGATGGGAAACCCCTTTTCAGTGACTATACTGAGTTGGTATACATCAACTCGTAAAAAACATGCACTTAGGACCTTACCGACCCAGGGGTAGAACTCCGTCAAACGAAGGATCTAGCCGTAGTTATGCCAGAAAATTCACAGGCAACCAAAAACTGTAATCAGCAAAACATTGTCCAACTTGGCGTCAGCGAGCGATGACGGTGCAGGGCCTAGCTGTGTTTCGGACGACCAGAGCACATGCCTACTTCAGCAATCTATGTTCAAGGAACAAACTACCAAATTATCATCTAAATCATTTATCAACAATTCTGTTTGTTCGATCAATATGTCTGTTTTTTTATTTTCATTTTAAAAAAACTACAAAAATTTCAATTCAAATCATAATATAAGTATTAGCATATACGTATATGTTAACATAATTATACCCACAATGCTTCATACATGAAAACATAATTACAAGCGAGTAAAAAAAGTTAATCGCTTTATGTTCTAAAATAAGCTGAACTCATGGTTTACCCCACAAAGCATCTACATACAGTCCATCACTATATCCCCGGGCAAAGCGCCAATACAAAGGTGCAGTTCTTAATTAAACCCGTGACATCTCATCTTGTAAAATTTTAAAATAAAACTGTACATGTTTCTGAATTTTCCTTGCGATCCTACGGCGATTCCATGAATTTAAAAACGCCGTGAACATGCCGTTGGGACGCAGCTTGGTGTGACAGGGCCTTAACATGTTTATCAGGTACACTATTATTTTGAAAAGAATTATCATTTGGGTAATAGAAAATGTTTAAGTTTAGATATCAAAAGTTGAGAAAGTTCCTTTTCTTTTGTATTTTTAAGCATCGTCAGAACGGTGCCGTAAAATGTTCCTTGAGTGAGTTTTTTGCTCACCTTAGCTGAAAGCTCAAGTGAGCTTTTCTGATCACATTATGTCGGTCGTCCGTCTGTCCGTCCGTAAACTTTTCACATTTTTATCTCCTTCATGACCACTGGGCCAATTTTAACCAAACTTGACACAAAGCACACTTCGGCAAAGGAAATTTAAAGTTGTGAAAATTAAGGACTGCGCCTTTTTTCAAAGGAAGATAATTGTAAATTATTTGGAATATTTTAAAAATTTTCAAAAATCTTCTTCTCAAGAACCAAATGGCCAGTGAGCTGAAACCTATTTGGGAGCATCCTCAGGTATATTCAATGTTGTGAAAAACATGACCCCCTGCGGTAGGGTGGGAGCCACAAGAGGGGTCTAATTTTTACATAGGAATATATAGAGTAAATCTTTAAAAATCTTTTTCTCCGCAGAAACTTATCAACTATGAGAGCTGAAACTTGTGTGAATACATCATCAGTTAGTGTAGATTCAAAGTTGTGAAAAACATTAGAAATCGTCTTCTCGGAAACCAATCAGTCAGGAAAGCTGAAACTTGTGTTGAAGCATCCGCAGGTAGTGTAGGTTCAACTTTGTTCAATTTATGAATCCACACATAAAAATACAAGTATATAGAGAAAATTTTTTAAAACAACTTCTTCTCAAAAACCAATTTGCCATAAAAGCTGAAACTTGAGTGGAAGCATCCTCATGTCGATTCAAGTTCAAATCAGGAACTCCGTGGGTAGGATGGTAAACGGGGGGGGGGGGCAAATTTTTACAAAGAAATCTGTAGAGAAAAATCTTGGAAACTCTTCTAAAAACCGTTTGCATAGAAAAGCTGTTCATTAAGTGAAAGCAACCTGAGGTTTTGTTGATTGAAATACGTTAAAATCAATATATTAAGGAGTAGGATGGGGCCAGTTTTACAAAGGCAAACATTTTAATTCACAAAAATTAAAATGTTATAATATCTGGTTTTACTTACATGCAAGCATTTTGACAAATTGCCGAATCTTTAATTTGGCCCCGGGCGATTCTTTGGCATCACAAGTTTGATGTAGTTCTGTATGTAATCAACTGTCTAGGATCTTGTTGAGAACTGCAATGCTCAACGTTTGATATGAAAATAAAATCATCCTGTTAGAAAAGGGACTTGATATTAAACAAAAGAATATCCAAGGAGAAAATGTATTTTTATTCATACATGATCTACATGTACAGATAATTTGTATTAAGACTCCATTAGGCTGATTTTATCTTGTGTGTTGTTGCTCAAGTGAGCGATGTGGCCCATGGGCCTCTTGTTTATGAATATTAAACTTGATTCGAGTGAATTTTCAAGTCTACAATACATTTGTTTATTCTATATGCAATAAATGACGGAAAATCATTTATAATTCGATGCATATGCCCCGTGTTTCTTCTGGAAAGCAAACAACAATATTTTCCCATTTAATATCAAATTTTTTAAGCACACGCTTGCCGCTTTCAAATGTGTTCTTTACTACATTTAAACATTCAAATATCAAATTCGTTACAATGTTTGCATTTTGTAGAAGTAATATTTTTATTCAATTTGTTCACTAACAAATTATTACATAAAGGTTTGTTCAGTAGTTTGTAATTTAACTCCGCTAATACTTTGTCTTTAGTTTTTTAAATTTTCTGTATATTGATTTCCATACATTTTTGCTTTCCAACTTCAATTCCTATTCTAATTTAAATTGGTGCTTAAAATTTATATTTTATCAATCTTGAATAAAAAGTCTTGGTGTTGTGTTGATGGAAAGGTTTTGGCATTTGTTTTGTTTGTATATATGGGATTTTTTTTAAATTCTTAAATATACATGTACATGTATTATATTTGCGTTCAAATTTCGTAAAATAATTGTTTTTTTTAAAGTTTATAAACTTTTAGATTTTAAATTTAGATTCCATATCGACAAGGCATATTCCTTCCTCATTTACTTTACATATGATCGTATTTCTTTTGATCCTATATCTGTTTTATTCCACATGGAATTAAATATTAGCGCTAGCCTTTTAATATTTTTTATATAATCAAAATTATGTTTTTTTCTAAAATGCTAGCTACACATATAAGTTTAAAGATTATTATTGTACCCTCCACCAAGCATCCTTTCGGATGTAGAAGGACGAGGGCCATTCTATGTAATGAGCCTGAGGTATCATGTAACATTTTACTTCGAGCCAGCGAAGCAAACTTTATTTCCAAGAGTCTAAAAATGTCCATATGACGTATGTACTACCTGTGTATTTATCGTATATAAACCCTTGCTCCACAATGATGTCGAACCATTTTTAAACGAATGTTTGTGACAACATTACAACATGTAGGGTGTGCTACTAAATTCATTATATAACACATATTAAGGGCGGGAATATGATACCCTTTTTGAGGCTCAGACTCATAACATAGATGACCCTCATCCTTTACACCCTAAAGGATGCTTGGAGGAGGGTCCATTCCATTATATATCGCCTTTCGGCTGTGCAAAGGGCATCATTATATAAATAGTGCCTGTTTAGGAGCAGGCACGTAGCATCAGGGGAGGGGGCCGGGGGGTGCACTTTTTCTCGCAGCAACTAATTTTCTAAAATGTACATATTAAAATTGAATTATCATGGAGTTGTTCCCCCCACACTTTTTTGGAGTATGTAAAAATTGGAATGAAGAGTGAAATTGAAGTTATAGTTATACTACCCCCCCCCCCCCCCCACCCAATCCCCGGATTAGGATTTTGAAGATTTTGGGAAGTTAACCTTTTTTTTTTGCTTGTCAAGATTTTTTGGATGAGTCTGCCCCCCTTTCCCTTTCAACACTTTCAAAATCGATGCCACGTGCCTGGGGTGGGTAAGAGTTGAAATTGACACCCCGAGAAAACCATTGTCAATTGACGCGAAGTGGGTGTTGACAATCATTATGGTTTTCGATGGGTGTCAATATCAACTCTATCCCTCCAAAACAGACACTTTTTATCTTATTGTACTGAATATCTCATTTTAAAGAAAAAATACTGCTTTTATATAGGAATGAGATAAATTCTATGCCGAACCGTACGCAATTGAGACAGGCTATGGTTATTATTGCTTCTACAAGACCTGATGGGAAGGTGTCGCGGTCTTCTTTGATAAATAGTGGTTCCATACTATCCACATAGTCCATGATGTAAAAAATGACAGTCCCTGTTAATTCCTCAATGTACGCTCTTCCCTCGAAACCCGGTTTGACGTCGTGGAGCGATGACAGATGAAGAAGGTACACTACTCCGGCGAGGGCTAGCGAAGTTTTGAGGGTTTTCGGACCGAAAAAGTCGTTTTCATCTAGTTCGTCTACAAAGTCAATGAAAATAATGCCAGCTTTAGTCGCGACAATGGCCGAGAATAAAAACCATGAACACACGCCGAGCCAGCTTCCGGCTTTCTCCATCGAAGAGTCGGATCTGGAACCTCTTAAATTATGGTAGTTGTTGTTCGTTACGCTCATATAAGACTGCAACAGCGATGTCTTGGATTCATCTCAATCTTTACATTGTTCAGTTAAGCGGTCTCTGACAACGAAAATAACAGGCAATTATATGGTTCATGCGCGGTTCCATATTTCTTTTTTTTTCACTTTGGGAGGGGGGTCCGAAAGATAATTAAGGTTGCTTGACCCGCGGGTGTGAATAATTATTAAAGGCTCAAAGGCGTATATCTTGTAATTTTACTATTTGAATTAATTTGTTTAAATTTTCACGGGGCCCTCCTTTTATCAGCTTTCTAAGGCGGTGCTAGAAAAAAACCTATTCATGCTGTACTCCCACCTTGATTGATATGCAGCAATTTTGCGTAGGACCTAATGTATTCAAAAACAATATTTCATTTTAAAATCGATAAACAATGGAATCTAAGTTTCAAATTTCCTCTTCCTTTTGCAGCTGTGCGTTACTAGAAAAAAAATTTTATTCAACCACTTCCCCCTCTTCAGAATATATAATGTCTATCGCTCTAGTTACTAAAAAGAGTTGTGATTAGAAAATACACTATTTATATAATTTTGAAATTCTTCTTGGAATGTAATGTATGTTTTTTTTATATTTGTCAATTTCTCCGGGTAAAAGGAGATTTGAGGATTTGACGGAAAATGAAACCGATTTAATGAAATTATAATTTAAACTATATATACTACTACAGGTAGATATATACAAACTGCACGTGGAATTCATGTTGACATTGCATTGCGATTATTTGAACTGTTTTGAATTTCAAAGGAATTTACTTGTCTTATTGATAAACATCAAGACTAATGAATAAGTTAATGTACTTGCATTTTCCAATGTTAAGAAATTTTGTGGTATATGTATATCCCATTATAGTGTATCGGACTTTTTAGATGATATTAGCAACAGATGTTATATGTATAGTTAATTAACATGCTCTTTTACCCGGGCTCTTTTAAGACTCTGCTATGATGCCATTTCATCAGCAAACATTGATAGGAAAACGCTTATCATATGTAGTACAATAAATAAACTATTATTTTTTTTTTAAATCTACTGTTTGTATAATATTTAAGTGCTACAAAGGTACCTCAGTATAAACGCTCTCTCTCTCTCTCTCTCTCTCTCTCTCTCTCTCTCTCTCTCATGGGTTACATTCTATTTCATTCGAATCAATCCTTTTTGTCAAATTGCACAAATCGTCGGAAATTCATGTAACTGTGAAAGTGTTGAATTTCGTAAGTATTACTTTATGCATTTTTTATTTCAGCTTTACAAATTAACGTTTATCATTACAATAATAAAATCATTCATATTAAAAAGTTGTGTTATACGTGCAAATGGTCAGTTCTATATTTAATTCTGGTTGTTGATTGGCTGGGAGAATTTTTCCGCGGTGCGTGACAGGTAGTTTTCTAGTGAGGGGTAGTTTTTTTTGTCGAGCTCAGGAGAGGTGGACATTATATGTCTGAGATACACAACTAAATACGACTTCTGACATGACTTCATACTGATCCTGACTTGATTAACAGCATTCATCATGGTCTGCATATGCCCCCTCCAAGAGAAATGACGTCCTCGTCATTATACTAAAGCATATGTAAAACCTGACATAAACAAAAACAAGAGGCCCATGGGCCACATCGCTCACCTGAGGAACAATAGGTATGATAAAATCAGCTTAATGGAGTCATAATACAAACTATCTGGACAATGTTCAATAATACATGTAGTTCCTGTATAAATAAAATCCATTTTCCCCTGGACATTCTTATGTTTATAATCATTAGTCCCTTTTCTAACAGGATGATTTTATAGTCATATCATATGTTGCGTATTGCAGTTCTCAAAAAGATCCTTAACAATAGTTTATATATGGGATATAAACGTACATCAAACTCTGAACCTCCTCGTGAGGCCTAAGAATTGTCCTGGGGCCAAAGTCTTAACAATTGTAAAGAATCATCTAGCTGATTAGTTTCTGAGAAGATTTTTAAAGATCTACCCTATATATTCCTTTGTTAAACTTTGACCCCCCCCCCCCATTGTGGCCCCACCCTACCCCTGGGGATCATGATTTTCACAACCTTGAATCTACACTACCTAAGGATGCTTTCACACAAGTTTCAGCTTTCCTAGCTGATTAGTTTCTGAGAAGAAGATTTTTAATGATTTACTATGTTTATTCCTATGTAAAACATCGACCTCCCATTGTGGCCCAAACCTACCCCCAGGGGTCATGATTTTCACAACCTTGAATCTACACTACCTGAGGATGCTTCCACACAAGTTTCAGCTTTCCTGGCTGAGAAGAAGATTTTTAAAGATTTACTTTATATAATCATATGTTAAACTTCGACCCCCCATTGTGGCCCCAACCTACCCCCAGGGGTTATTATTTTCACAACCTTGAATTTACACTACCTGAGGATGCATCCACACAAGTGTCAGCTTTCCTGGCTGAATAGTTTCTGAGAAAAAGATTTTTAAAGATTTACTGTATATATTCCTATGTAAAACTTCGATCCCCCATTGTGGCCCCACCCTACCCCCGGGGGTAATGACTTTCACAACTATGAATCTACACTACCTGAGGATGCTTTCACACAAGTTTCAGCTTTCCTGGCTGATTAGTTTCTGAGAAGAAGATTTTTAAAGATTTACTCTATATATTCTTTTGTAAAACTTTGACCCACCATTGTGGCCCCACTCTACCCCCAGGGGCCATGATTTTTTCAACTTTGAATTTACACTACCTGAGGATGCTTCCACACAAGTGTCAGCTTTCCTGGCCGATTAGTTTCTGAGAAGAAGATTTTTAAAGATTTACTTTATATATTCGTATGTTAAACTTCGACCCCCCATTGTGGCCCTACCCCCGGGGGCCATGATTTTTTCAACTTTGAATTTACACTACCTGAGCATACTTCCACACAAGTGTCAGCTTTTTCTGACCGATTAGTTTCTGAGAAGAAGATTTTTAATGATTTACTGTATATATTCCTATGTAAAACTTCGATCTCCCATTGTGGCCCCACCCTACCCCCGGGGGTCATGATTTTCACAACTATGAATGTACATTACCTGATGATGCTTTCACACAAGTTTCAGCTTTCCTGGTTGATTAGTTTCTGAGAAGAAGATTTTTAAAGATTTACTCTATATATTTATTTGTTAAACTTCGACCCCCCCCCCCATTGTGGCCCCACCCTCAGGTGAGCTTAAAAGGTTAAGTTTACAATACAATAATTGTTTAAGTTGGTTTCTGGAAGAACAGACTTTGAAAATTTTCTTAATAAATATTGACAATTTTTTTACTCTTTTAATCTTTAGTTTTTAATATCTGTGTACAAACATAGAACTGTGAGCAAATCTCTGTATCTTGCTTATAAATCGAAGCGAAACACTCAAATATGGTTAGTAAATAGAAATTGTAAACAATTAAACACAAGAAACATGCACTATAACAAATAAAGAACACAATTTATTTTTTCGAAATGAATCATATATATACATGTATATACCTACATATTTCCGTCAGCGATATCAAACTCTATTTAAACTGAATAAACTCGAGAAAATGCCGAGCGACTCAACAAAACCTATTGCATTGTAATCTACCATTACGCAAAAGATAATGCCGAATTACCGATAGAATGAATTGTATTTCAGTACTTTTTTGATACATCAGATTTTGCTTAATTTGCGCAGGTAAACAGTTAACTGTTTGATTTACCGAAGTATCTGTTTGATTTAATACGTAAAAATCACGAAATATAGACCATAGTCTCCAAGTTACAAAGCATAAATAATGAAAACGAAACGAAAATCAGAACAAGCTAACACCAACGTCATGTGTGAAAACTGTCAACGCATTGAAATATTTAGCCTCAATTTACTTCACAAAATCGGCACCAATATATTTTGCATTTTTCAAAAATTTCTCTTCATACGCGAACTGTTGCATAACAAGCAAATTCATCATAGTCAGGTCGACCCTTTTTCGTATAATGTCATAGCTGCTTTAAACAAAGAGCCTCGTTTTAGAAGTATGGACTACGAGTCTTGGTAAAATGGGTATGCAAACCCGGGCCGTGGCAAAATAAAAGCCGGGGCAGATCGGCAATCGTCAATTCCAAATACGCATTATTTTGCGGCATATTTACAGCGAATACAAATATTACTGGTCCATCAAATATCCTGAAATTTTAATGAGATTGGCAGATTAATAACTGCCAATCTTTTGTTTTGCCCAGGCCAAGTCTTGCCTACCCATTTTACCGGATGCCGAACGCGAAGCTGAAACACGCCTTTCCTTTATTATTAATTTCGTAATAACTCAGATTTGAAACAGAATTAGACCTTTATTTTTGCAATTTATATTTTCCTTCCCATAAGGATAATTTATGCTAAACTACGTTGAATTGAAATCAGTAGTTCTTGAGAAGAAGATTTTTAAAAATGCAACCCCTTTTTCTACAGTTTCAAGGTTTTCTCCGCTTTGAATACAGATCGGACTTTTATTTCTGCAATTTATATTCGCCATCCCTTAAGGATGCTTTGTGCCAAATTTGGTTGAAATTGGATAAGCGGTTTTAGAGAAGAAGTTCAAAATGTAAAAAGTTTACAGACGGACGGACGGACAGACAGACGGACAGACGGGCGACGGACAAAATGTGATCAGAATTTCTCGCATTATCACCGGTGTGAGATCGGTTTGTCCGGTGTGAGACAGCAGTGTGAGATTTTACGGTCTTACACTGTGTATTACTACGCCGTTTTAAAACGTAAACAAACGTTGTCTGCTGTAGGGAAATGCAAAATAGTGCATTGAGATTATCCATCAAGTAATTGTGTTGCATAATTAATTACAATTTTTCATATTTTCATTGAAAAAACTGTCGTATGCTTTCATTTAACTTGCACTATTTGAAGCACGCGGGGGGATAAACTGAAAGTAATCTTTTGAACGTCATAACAGAAAGTTGTCAAACATCATTTTTAAGCTAATATAATGCGAGAAAAATAATCATTCATTATAAACTCGTGTGGGATAGTGAAATTCCACCTCGGTGCCAAGATTCACGGTCTAGGACTCGGCAAAGCCTCGTCCTAGACGGTGAATCTTGTCCCCTCGGTGGAATTTCACTATCCCACACTCGTAATAATGAATGATTCTATTAAGCTCACTTGAGCTTTCAGCTCAGGTGAGCTAAAAAAGCCCTATGATTTATCTAGTACAACATTCATCATGGCCCTGCAGACCATATTAACAACAAACTCACTTTCTCTCATTCATTTGGGTTGTTTACATGGACGTGATGATTTTCGCAGTCAAACGTTTCCATTTTCATATGACTCCCTGATTTTTCCGGTATTCTCATCTTCATGTTGTTCGATCTGCTCTAGCTCTATACAAGGATCATCATCGTCATCATCCTCATCATCATCCTCCTCAGCATCATCCTCATCATCATCCTTATCATCAGCTCCTCTCTCATACTCGTCACTTGCATCATTATTGTAATCTTGTGACGGTTTCAGTGGCCCAGGCACAACTTTACGACATAATAATTCATCGTCGGAAGAATCATCAGTCTCTTCACTCCTTGATTCTGGAGCTACTGCTGCCGTTGTTCTCTGATCAGAGTTCTTTTTCCTTATTTTTGTTTTGCCTCATAAAACTGTTGGATTAATTTTTCACTGGGATAAATATTTCCGTAAATACCTTACAATTTTTGTAATATTTGTTTTGGAGTTGCATCAGTTGGTAACGTTAGCAGCGAACTCCTAGCCTTTCCTTTAAGCGACGAACGTATGGCTTGTAATATCAAACTTGTTGACGCTGAGCCATCATTAATTTCCACACCTCAAAAAACGTCTCAAATTTTTCTTCTCCTGAAAAAACTGTAAACCGAGGCCTTACATTCGTTGCATCATATAAGACACTTGTATGCCCTTCTGTAAATTGATTCTGCATTTGCGACTGATCTTCAAATTTGACGTTACGAACATGACGAACTGCATGAATGGGCAATTCACAGAAGCGCATTAACAACTCTGACTTGATCGACGTCGCTGCATTGGGACGATTGTATGAAACTTGTTTCAATATAGTGTGTTTAAAACTGGCGAAACTCGAAACTTGAAAGACAAGTTTGTCAGGATTTTGGAATATAGAATGAGCCGCGATTCTAGTTCGAGCCAGGACACACTGAATAATAATCACTCGAGGGAAAACGTTCATAATCGGACTGCGGTGAAGCGGGGACCTTTTCTCCAAAGGTCTCCGATGGGAGAGCTCTGTATGATGACGGGCCCCCTAATGACCCCAATGGATACTTCCGGCACCCTCTCAGGCTGCGGAGACTGCCATCAGTAGTGAAGCGTCTGCCTTAGCGTATGAATACAGCAAACTTCCGGCGCTGGACGCCAGTGGAATGAAAATTGGAGAAACTAATGATTACAAGGACATCATAAGAGCCAACCAAAGCCCGGAGCAGACTGGATTTCCTATCCAATCAAGGAATATAGTGTTCATCGTTTTCTTTTTTTTAAAATGAAAGCAGCGGTGTCAATAAACACCCAGATGACTATGGGAGATTTTCAAATATAATGTAATATTTATCAAATTCAATTTTTTTACATGATATCCTATAGACCTTCTACATGTATATAATTTATCAAACAAATGAGAAACACACAACATAAATGCTTTAACATATATTCTTTTAAATGTCACAGATAGGTGTATTTAAATTCCGTAGCATAAGCTGGTCGCAAGTAATAAAACAAATTGATAATGAATCAATCATTGGAATCCAAAGAACTTTTTGACCCTGTATCGAAAGCTGGGAGATGTTTGCTTTGTTTTTTTCTTTGGGACCTGAAATAATATAGGTAATAAAAGTATGTTAAAGTATGTACACACAAAGTAACATTTTTTTTGGTGGTAAAAATGAAATTTACTATAGTTTTTTTTTCGATATTTGATTAAATGCAAGTTATTGTCTATATATATATGTGGTCTTGATTTTGGCTAAATTTTATTTTTGATTTTGAATGGTTTACAATGCTTTAGTAATGCATATCTAATGATCTACCAAAATTTGAGTGTTGGTCATAAAATTTAAAGCAAGATACAAACTCTCAATTCTTTGCTAGGTAAACAAGGCTCGTGCTTTGTTTATGTTTACATTGGTACAAAAACTGGTAAAAGGTTTTTTTCAAGCTGATTTTTCTATCTGCTGATTTGTTTTGATCCCTAACAAACAAGTTCCTATCGTGTTTGTCAGATTTATTTTAGGTCCAAACACGGAATATTCAAAATGTAAATAAAGACATCATTCAAGCTTTGCTGACATAACAGAAAATTGTGACCTCTGTATCTCGTTTATAACTCGACGATTGACCCTTAAATTTTGGTTGCCTATTATCTCCTCACGCATCTTGTGCGAGGGGGATATAGTATCGCTGCTCTCTCTCTCTCTCTCTCTCTCTCTCTCTCTCTCTCTCTCTCTCTCTCTCTCTGCATTTTCAGCCGTTTAGCAAAATTCAAAGAAAATCCTCTCATGAATGTTAATCAAACTTTGTACACTTCGTTGGACTGGTAAAAGGACAAACGCTATTGATTTTTAAGTCAACTGCTTAAATATTTTTTAAATTATCGGAAAAAAACCGAAATTAAAACAGAAATTTTATGTACGACTTGACAATAGACATTTCCAGTAATTATATACATTTACATCTACCGAGTATGATTCCCTCTAATTCTTCCGGAAACTTAATTATAGTTAGTTCATACCTCTAGCTTTATAGAACAGTTGTAGAAACTGACAGGGCTGAAATCCACACGCCCCGTTTATTGATCGGTCGAAACCTGCAGCGACGTAAGAAAAATCATGGACTGCACAATTTAATGATGATGATGTCAGACTCAAATTCCCGTAGGAGATTATTTGGCCGTTTTTTTTAAGCTAACGCACTAATGTACATTAACAGTAATTTACTTAAATTTAGTTTATTTTACTTACTCCTTTTACAATAAATTTATTAATGTGTTACTAAAAGAAAGATGTAAATATATACAATAAAATGCTTTACTTGATGATTCATGCGGGTAATAAAGGTAGCGATCATTGCAGAAAAAAATTACTTAACCCGAGTTATGTATTTTTTCTGCAATGTCGCCACCTTCATAAAAGCATGTCATATGTGAATGTCTGCTAAATATTTACACACGGTATTTCCTTAAATTACATTGTTCTAAATACACTTAAATGTAAAAAAAAAAATGTTCTTACCCTTTCTTTTCTTCCAGGTCTCTTCAGAAACTCCAAAATTCGTCCCTGACTCTTCTAATAAATTAAAAAGAAAGATACCAACTAAGTCAGAATGTTTAAAGTTGACTTAATAGTATAACGACATCTTCATTTTATTTTGAGAGAGAGAGAGAGAGAGAGAGAGAGAGAGAGAGAGAGAGAGAGAGATACGAATCCTTACCAATCCGTCTTCTGGATTTCCAGATTCTCTCCTTAATAATAATAAAAGGTAAAAAAGGTCCAGTGTTATCAATTATATCAACGTTCTATTTAAAGGACCAGCATTGCACCAATTACAGGGAATGAAACAATAACCACAATTTTATTTAAAAATTCAAATCTTGATTGGACTCTGGAAAATCAATTTCTGAGGCAATCTTATTTGAAACATATCCTTGCATATATTTGTAAAATATAATTTATGTATTTCACCAATTATTGAAAAACAAATTTCTAGATATACATGCATAAGATAAATCCTTACCCAGAACAAGATGGCCTGTTGTTGTTCATGTCTTTGGGGATCATCTTTGTGAAAGACTCCTGGGTCATTCTATCCAGGTTTAAAGCACGCGCATAGGCTCTCTGTGTAAAAAATAAAATAAAATAAAATACTTCAATGGTCATAATTTCGATTTGAAAATATGAGCGTACCATGTATACATTACTTACGTCCACTCTGCTGTTAAACTTCTGCACTTCCTGCAGAGAGAAAAAGTCATATGATTCTTCGATTTGATATCTCAATTTACCCAAAAAAACCCGCAATTACCTTAAAATACATGTAGCAAAGTAATATAAAGATACAACTTCTTATGAAAATCTCCTAAACATCATGTATGAAAACAAATAATATTGTATAAATATCAGGTAAACTAATCACAACTCAATTAAATCATTCATTACATGAGTAAAATACGGCGTTTACAGTATCATCATTTCAGATTTTTGTGAAATAAATATGTCAAAAATATTACACACTAGCCCTGACTGTTGCTGAAAATCCTATGTAATTAGTTTGGATGAATTTCACACGAAAAGTTTGGGTAAGTTTTACGGAGTATAAAGTTATACGAAGTAAAAAGTTATACTTACAGTCTTGAGCGCTTTGATGGTTGCTTTGCAGCTGCAAAATTGAAAAGATCTATCCATCATGAATTGGGTATTTAGGAATTATTCTTATCTCTTTTCGTAAAGTAAAAGAAATCGGACACGTTTATTTTAGCGCAGTATCTTTTTTCGTAGAGTAAAAGAAATCGGACACGTTTATTTTAGCGCAGTAACACTGTTTGCAGGATTATTAAGCGTTTTGCTCAGTCAGTGTAGTATAAGACTCTTCGATAGCCCAAATTGAATATGTAAGGTTGGTAGTTATATTTAAATACACTCGACATGAATGAATCCTTTGTGGTCTGGTAAGTCGTTCTGCTATATAATTTTCAGTCTTCGCACAATGAAGAAACATGGTTAATGTAACAAATATGTTGGAGAAAGCCTATGTCCGTATTCGAGTAATTACTCCCCATATTCTTGTAATCATTTTCAAATAATACATATACCGCACAAAAACATTACAGATGAATGAGTATTGTAAAGATTTGCATTAGCCTTAATTTCTTTTCTCTTTTTTTTCTCTCAAAAACTACGAAAATCTGACATTTTAACAAATCATTTCAAATAATTTTTAGGAGTTTTATATATTGAGTAAACTTGGTTAATATATTTCCTAAAACCTTCTAATCAAAGGCAAATCTAAAATAGATAATAAAATTTATGTGAAGAACGATAACTCCAAAACAAAGAACAATAACTCTAAGAGATTTTGGCAAATGCGCAATAAATGAAATACGGTATACATCATAAACTTCTCCTTTAAAGAAATAATCGTTTGCCCGATGGAATCAGATGATCTACACAAAGAATTTAAGGTCAAATTCACTCCCTCTCTCTCTCTCTCTCATATATGGATGCGGTTTTTTTCTACAAATATTGACCACGAATTCGTTAATGAAAAAATGATTGACCCCTATTCCGCAACAAACGATGGTGCGTCCGAATATTCCAAAAGATTAACTGCTGTTATGAAAAGAACACTTTATGAGGAAAATCTTGGGAACACTTCGATAAAAGGTTAAAAAACAGCTACCGATGAAGATATTAAAATGTTTAAGGACAACTGGCAAACAGATTCAATAAAACGTAGCACAAAAAGGGATGTGAAAACCATACAAAGTACCTACTTTATTATATTTTTTAATTTAAAAAACTTATATATAAATTCCATACTCGGTAGTTAAAATTTATATTTTGTGTATTTTGAATATCCATTTTATAGAAACTTTACTCAAAATTATGACAAATATAAACAAAACGTACGTAAGTGGAAATTGGGGAGGGGTCTTCACAAAATAGAAATTTAAAATCAGCAAAATTAAGAAAAAATGCCCAGTTAACAATTTTTTTTAAAATTTAAAAATTGAATTTTATTAATTATTTTTTTTAGAATAGAGTTGAGAAACGTTTGGTTTGGAATTGATTTTTTTTTCACAATTGATACTGCCGACCTCAACTCCAAAATATGCAAATTTTATGCTGAAGCTCGTCCATTGGGTATAACAACAGAAAATACTGAATATCACAAGAATACCACGAAAAACATTCAAGCATGCAGGCCGTTAACACAAAAAATTGTTTAGTTGCCCCATTAACACTTTTCATTTACAAAACCGATCCGAACGCAAATACTTTGTTCGATCACTGCACAAAATAAGTGATTAATAATCTCAACGAGGATACCTGGTGTTTAAAAAAAAACAATGAAAAAATACCACTTTTCCAATCTAATGAAAATTAACATTTCATCTCGCTTTTGTACATACAGTCCATCACTACGTCCCCGGGTAAAGCACCAATGCAAGATGCAGTCCTTAATATGTGTATCGGATACATTATTATTTTGAAAAGAATTACCATATGGGTAATAGAAAATGTTAAAGTTTAGATATCAAAAGTTGAGACAATTCCTTTTCTTTTGTATTTTTTAGCATCGTCAGAACGGCACAATGTGCCGTAAAATATTCTTTGAATGAGTTTTTTTTTCTCACGCTGATCTTTTCTGATCACATTTTGTCTTTCGTCCGTGTGTCCGTCCGTAAACGTTTCATATTTTTAACATCTTTGACACGACCACTGGGTCATTTTCAACCAAACTTGGCACAAAGCACCCTTAGGCATAGGACATTTACAGTTGTGAAAATTAAGGACCACGCCTTTTTTCCAAAGGAGATAATTGGGAATTATTATTATTCAAAAATCTTCTCAAAACCCATTTGGCCTGGAAAAATGAAACTTATGTAAAAGGATCCTCGGCTAGTGTATATTCAAAGTTAAGGAAATTATGACCCCAGGGTAGGGCTGGACAACAATCGGGGTGGGTCAAAGTTTTACAAAGGTATATATAGTGTAAGTCTTAAGAAATCTTCTCAGAAACCAAACAGTCAGGAAAGCTAAAAGTTATGTTTAAGCATCCTCGGGTGGGATAGATTCAAGTTTGTTCAATCCATAATATTCAGGGATAGAGTGGGTTTGCAATGCGGGATAGAATATTTACGTAGGAATACTGTAGAAGCACATATTTTTGTTGGAATAAAATTTCTTTGTTTTTAAACCAAATACAATCTCGTTTGCAATTGATTTCATTATGTTGTAATCCCTTAAATTTATCACGTATCAACTGTGTATTAATTAATACTTGGGTTAAAAATTCATTATGCATTTAATTTTGTAGATTTATACTGCCAATAAATATAACAATGAAAAATGATATCCTCATCGAATATTTCTGCTTCCGAAGTATATAGAGAAAAATATTTAAAAATCTTCTGATGAAAAACCAATTGGCGAGAGAAGCTGAAACTCTATGGGTAGGGACCGGATAGATTCAAGTTTGTTCAAATCATGATCTCTGGGGATAGGATTGGCAAAGGGGGTTGGAAATTTTAACATAGGAATATTTAGAGAAATATTTGAAA